>NC_141159.1:12875695-13051945 GCF_053477565.2 Lygodium microphyllum | reverse complement strand
AAGTGCTCACAAAGGAAGGGAACTCCAAAATAAACAGTCTGTATGTTGTCATTTAGGTGCTCTTTTGTTGATTTATAGTTGCTGTAAATAAGGCTTAGAATGTAGTACAGGTATTTACAAATTGTCCTGTTTTCTGAATAGGTGGTGGCCTAGCACCCGGGGCAAGTCATAGACATGAGCTGCATATGATGATCAGGTAGACATACCTTTCCTTCTGGTTCTCTCTTAGTCCCTGAAAATTTTCTGTTTAGTCACTTTTTCTGCAGCTCCTATGTATGTTATATGATCAAAGTGATTGATTAATGATTATGAAACATTTCTCAAATCCTGGTATGCATAGGCCATTTTCTCAGGGTATAGTCACCAAACTCTTTGATATTCTAAGTGATGAGCCACATAACTTGAGCTGATGAACCTGGTGGTTTTGTGCTTCTTTAGTGAGGTTTCAGCAGCAGAACATTCAGTAGATAGCTGTCAGTCAGGTTTCCCTTAGCTGACTGGTTCTTAAAGCACTAGCTAAGAGCAGAGTAATCCTCTTCTCTCTCTCTCTCTCTCTCAGAGATAGTGATTAATTAAAAACTTAAATATTTAAGAGGAGAATTGTTTAATTGATGAGGGTGGGGAAATGGAAGGTGGCAGCTGTCGATGGGTTAGAGGGGGTGAGGGGAGAGATGATGATAATGATGATGAGGATGATGGTGGCGGGAGAGATGGTGAGCATGGGGGAGATCAGGCGACGGCATGTCCATGGCCCCTTCTCTCCTAATCACTGGGGAGGGAAGTAGTTTTTTAAAGAAATTTCTTCTTTTTCTTAATATTGGGGGAGGAATGCGACTAGTTGGTAGCTTGAATTAGCCCGCCCTCTCCCCTCCCCCCCTTCCCCCTTGCCCCTCCCAATTTACTCCTTATTCTTCTTCCTTTCCAAGGATTATTTTCTCTCACCCTCATTCTTGTGCTTTGTGTGCATCGCAATGGGGACGTATCGTGGAGCGCTTTATGAAACCCATGTGCAGTCTAGTCAATTTTGATGGGTCTCAGGCACTATTGCATGGTTGAGAGCAGAGGGGAATATTATTTGTGGGGAGAAACATGGGAGGGAAAATTACAATTCAATTAATCAAGATGGGATCATTACATCCTCTTCCCCTTAGAGAAATTGAGATGTTCTCATCTTGAGAGAAACTTAGGGTGGTCTCTCCTGAGGATTGACTCCTTGATCCATGTAGCATCCTCTTTAGGGAAGTCTTTCCATTGGATAATGTACTTGCAAAGGGTACGATTTCTAAGAGGCTCTTCCTTGATCTCTAGGATTCTATTAGGTTGAACTTCCAAAATTCCTTGAGTTGGCATTACAATTTGTCTATCATCTAGGACATGATTAGGGTTGGGGACATAAGGCTTTACAAGGTTTACATGAAATACATTATGGACTTTGAGATGAGATAGAAGTTCTAGTCTATAGGCATTCCTACCAAGACATTTGTAGGGTCCACAATATCTTGAATTGAGTTTTTTGAAATTCCCAAGAGAGAGAAAATTTTTCTTTGGTTGGATTCTTAGGAACACCATGTCTCATTGGTATGAAGTCTCGTAGGAAAATTCCACCAGGCATGAATATTCAATCCATATCTTGGGCTCCTGCTACAATAGACTCTCAGAATATCTTCCAACATTTGATTGACCCTTTCAGTATGCCTATTAGTTTGAGGATGATAAGTGGTACTGAAATAGAGTTGTGTGTTGATGGCTTGAAAGAGACATGTTTAGAATTTAGAACTGAACTATGAGTCTTCGTTGACAGTCCTTTTTGGCAATCTGTGCAACATGAAAATCTCCTTGGCGAACAACCTAGCAGTGTCAGATGCTTTGAAGGTAGTCTTTACATGAATGATATGAGTGACCTTTATCAACATATTAAGGACAACTAGGATTGAATCATATCCTCCTTGCACTATTGGAAGCCCGACTACAAAATCCATATTGATGAACTCCTATTTCATTTGAGAAATGTTGAGAGGATGTAGCTCTCTAGGGAGTTTGATCCTTTCAGCCTTTATTTACTGACATCTTAGACATTGAGTTACATATCTTATTATATTAGCTTTCAGTCCTAGCCAATGATAACTTTTTCTTACCGCATTTACATTCTTTGCATAGTTGGGATATCTAGCTATTGGACAATCATGGGCCTCTCATAGAATCTTCTTGAGGTCCCAACACTTGGGCGCATACAACCTATGTTGATAGTATAGAAGCTCGCCCTCAATGCGATAATGCTTGAATTTGGCCTTTGCATTTTGGCTATCTCCCCCAGTTTGGATGGACCTTTTTTAGCTGAAGGTAATTGAGGTCTTTAGGAATTTCAACAATTATAGCCTCTAAAATGGGATTGCTAGGTATGGAAACCAAACTTGTAGAAAATCCTCTACTTGTTGGCTCTTTCATGATTAGGGAACTTAAAAAGGATTTCCTACTTAGGACATTGGCTACCATATTATCCTTGCCAGGGTAAGACTTTATTTCAAAGTTGAATTGTTGGAGGACCTCAATCCATCTTCTTTGTCTTATATCGAGATCAGGTTGGGTGAAAATCCACTTGACTTTTGTGCTTTGTCATAAGAGTGAATCTTCTCTTAAGCAAATAGTAATGCCACAATTTCACGGCATGAATAATAGCTAAAAGGTCAAGTTGGTGCGTAACATAGTTCTTCTTGTAACCTTAAGCTTGCAAGAAGAATATGCCATCGAATGCCCTTATTAAGTAATAACACATCCTATTGCCATGATGCTGACATCCGTAATAACCTTAAACTCCTTTGTAAAATATAACAACTTCAAGCTGAGGTAGTAGTGAGACATTGCTTTAGCTTGTCAAAGCTCTCCTGCTCTCATGATGTCCACGTGATTTTTTCTTGCTTTTTAAGCAATTCAATGATGGGCATTGCTATCAAGGAGTAATCTTTGATGAAAATCATGTATCACCTTGTGAGGCCTAGAAATCCTCAAATTTCTTTTACACTTTGGGGTGGTGGCAAGTCTTGGACATCCTTGAGTTTAGTAGGATCCACTAATATGCATTGTTAAAGAATCCTAGGTGTTCAATCATCTTTTTAAAGAATATACACTTTTTCTTCTTGGGACAAATAGCTTGTTTTCGCGAAGAATTTCCAATACAATCCGTAGATGGCATGGATGATCTTTCTTTTACTTGGAACATGTGAGAATGTCATTAAAAAATCAGAGCACAAATTCATCTAGGTATGGATAGGAAATATCTTCGACTAGTCTATTAAAAGTGTAGTAGTGTTGGTCAGCCGAAAGACATTACGATGAACCCTTTAGGATTCAACTAGCCTTGGCTAACTGAATCTTAGATTTGCCTGCTTTTCCTTGTGGTTGGACCATTTTCTCAAATAGATTTTTAAATGACCGTCCCTTCCCATAGTGTGTGTTTGCTTGATTGGGTGCTAGCTAGTCCATTCCTAATAGGTAGTCATAAATTCCTGAAGGCGTGGCTTAGAAATTTGCTATTGTAGTCTCTTTTCCTAATAAGAACTCGACATTTCTAATGGATTGCATTGGCATTGTTTTCCACATGTTTGCTAGTTCTACAATGAGTTTCCTTGAGGGTGTGGGACTTAACTTCAACATTTTTACACACTTAGGAAAAATAAAGAAATGAGTAGCTCCATAGTCAATGAGGATTTGGAAAGAAACCTTGATGTTTAGTTGGAATTTGGATGATAGAAAACTATTGCCCAATGTCTTGGTTGTTGATTGAAGCGTGAATAGACCATCTTTTGACATATTTGTTGAGTGATGGATTCACTTCTTTACTTGTGATAGTATATACATGGGCGTTAGTTCTACATCGTGCTCCTTGCCTTGCTCTCTATTCAACTATTGGGCTAACTCCACACCTTGCCTTATGTCCACATCCTCTATTTTTGAAGTTTTGTTCCCTAGGAGGATTATGAGGAGTTTGTGTATGTGTTTATTCCCCTATTGGGATGTTGAGCACGGAAGTGATTTGGCTGGTTACACTCAAAGCAACATGGCTCATTATTCCAATTCCTATTGTTGTTCTTATTGTTGCTACAGTTTAGGGGAGTACTGGTAAGATTTATGTGGCCTTGATTAGAGTTTTCATGGTGATAATTTTCTCTAGCTCTTTTGGTATAAATAAACTTGTTGAACCTGTTGTATTATGAAATCAGCTTTCCTAATTGGATAGGGTGATAATTCCCTGATCAAGCACTTCATTATAGCAATTAGCAAATAAAGAAGTTGAAATGTACAATTTACTTTAATAATCTTGGATAGTAGACACATTGTTGGCCCAAAATTGGCACCCCTTTTGGTATTTCTTTAACTTCAATTGCCTATGGATGTATTACAAGCGGAGATTTCATTATCTCCTTGGCTAATTCAAAAGCCCCTTGGTGGTCTAACAATAAATAAATTGGGCCAATTGCCCCTTGAATTTTACCTAGGAGTTGCTCTAAATTGGATCCCAATTGGCCAAATGCTATTCGAAATTTACAATGGATAGCTAGGTATCTAAAATCCTTGACAATTCATAAATTTTAGTTGCTAATTTCAATGTACAATGCCTTTTTTTTGATGGCACAGGTTTCGAGGTGATTACTAAAATCTAATTTTTGTAGAAATTTAGGGGTTATAGTAGACATACCTCTATTGTCCACAAAATATGGCACAGCTTTTCTAAGAATGATTGGGAAATGTTGAGATCTCTCGAGAATGGGTCGAAGAAGGAGAGAGAAAGCTAAGATGAGAGAAATCTAATTTTCTTTGTGAGAAAACCCTAAAATTTGCATGCTGCCTACTCTAGTCTACATTTAATGTAGTCACCTACTGCTAGCCACCTCCAAAATGCTGTCCACCTGATCAATAAGGCTATTTGAAGCCTCTAGAAGTTATCTCCTTGCTATCCTTTGCTTCTTACAGGGTTACCCAAATGGTTATCTTCTGTAGTAAATTGTTGTTCTTTGATGAGAAAATGGACCTGCAACTGCCTCTCTCTCTCTCTCTGGTTGTAAATTGACTTAATGGCTGAGACCCAACCCCCAAAAATATTTTCTTAATTTGCATGGGTATTTTTGGTAAAGCGGTAGCCTTCTAAACTGGATTTTCAATATTATCCAATCATTTAATTAATTTATAAAATTAAATAATCCTAAAAATTAAATTCAGCCCTTATGATCTTATCCAAAATGGAATTTTTCTATCCATAATTAAATTGGCTAGGCTATTTGCCACTTGGAGTGGTCCCTAATCTTTGTTGATCCTTAGACTAGCATTAATTAGGTAATTAATGCTAGTCCCTAGTGTCACCATAGATTCTTATTGGCCAAACAACTGTCCTAAAGTCACCACAAAAATCCAATTGGTATAACTTATCACAACTTTTGCCTTTGACACCCATTGCATCCTTAGGGTCATTGACTTGTGAGTATGAAATAAGTGCCATGTGCATCACATATGCTAAAAAACCTTTCATAGTTGATTAATATCTTGCACATATGCTAAACAACCTTGCACATTTGATTAATGTCTTAATCAAATGTTTTTGGCAAGATTAGAGCATCTCAAAAGTTCATGTCCGTGTGGTAGTTCTACCCCTTGAAATCCTTGCAATCATCCTTGATTACATTGCTTTGTGCAAAAAAAAAAAGCACATTGTATTGGATTTTCATAAGGCATGGTAATGACAATATTGGCCATTGTTTCTAACCATGCCACACGTCCCAAACTTGTTGAAAATTTCCACCAGCATAAAGATGATATAAATTTGGAAAACAGTCTAGAATTGTTGTTAAAAATCCATTGGATGTATCCATAACTCATGTTTCTCAACTGTTCTGACTTCACAATCATAGTAAAGTATATTCCTAGTATAAGCCATGGCTGAAGCTGTCAATGGCGTTTACTAACACACTATTGTCCATAGAACCAGTTGTAGACCATTGAAAATTGAGCATAATCTGATCATTTGCTGATCTAAGAACTGATCACAAATTGCTGCAAATGTGACCCTAGAGTGATCACAAATTGATGGTAAAAATTAATGAGTATAACTAATGCAAAAACTCATCCCAAAGTTGACCATAAATGATTCTCAAACCGATCAAAATTTGAGCTAAACTGATCGGAATTCGATCTCAAAACTGAGGCAAAAACTTATGTCCAACTGATCATGGACTTATCCCAAATTGATGCAAAAGTATAGTGTTAGAGTCGTAGTAATAATCATACTCATGTACATGTATCTCATAGTGATTAGTACATTGAGTAGTGATTCCATGGTAGACGTATTGTTAACACGGTACCTTGGATGCATGCTGAATACATTCGAGATCCACTACATACAGGAGCTGTTTACTACTAGAGGAGTGGAAGTGCTACCTTCCCCTTGAGCATCAGACAATACTTCAGACTCCTACTCTGTTGAACCTCATTGAGCCTCGGCTCTAGCTAAAAGGCATCTAGGTCAAGTTGCAACAATTGAGGATGGTTTGCTGAGTCATCCTCTTCCATCCATTTTGCATCCATTGGTAAATAATTTTGAAACTTCACTAAATATCTCATGAAAACTTTACCTCTTATATTTCTTTTCTTATGTGCCAAGATATGCTTAGGTACCAAGATTTCATCCAACTTGAATTTCAACAAACATATTCTTTGGCTGTAATGTCTCCATTACTTAGTTTATTTGTGCGTTTACGTATTGTAGAATCCCTACAAGATTTACAATAAGTAGGATTGGTTTACTAGAATAGTCTGAAATCTCTAGTATCATATTTAGATGACTTAATTTCCACTTTAGATGGATCCAAACATATATTGTGACTTATTTTGAAGGGAATAAGTCGTCCAAGACAAAAGATGGAGAAAAATGATGCGCTTTTTAAAAATTGTCATTTTTGCATATTTTTAATGGATTTTCGCAATTATGTTGACGCTGGCTTATCGACCAGATACATTTCGATCATTTTGAGTACCCGGACGACTATATTCGGAGTTCATATAACGAAGATATGATCCAAATAAGTTACAGAAAGGCATAGGGCAGAAAAAATGAAAATAGTGAAAAAAGCATAAGCTTTAAAGCTAAACGCCTTAAGCTTTTATGAAAAAGGAAAGAAAAAACACACATGAGAGGGAGTGGAGAAAAACTATAAAAGGGAGGACAAGGAGGGAAGAAGGGCGATCAAAATCACAAGTATGTGTAAGGCTTGAGGTTGAGATTTTATCCCTCACCTTCTTCGATCTTCCCATCAAATTCCAGAGAGAAGGTTTGACGACGTGCTTTAAGCCCCTTGTCTACATCGAAGTTCCAACATTGCGAGTTGCTATGGAGATTGGTTTGAGTTGAGCTTAAAGCTTCTCACCTATTTTTGAAGATCGATAACAAATTCTCGTCCCTGTTAGTGAGCGACTTCACGAAGCCTCGCACGAATTCCGTGTAACATCTGGCTCCATACCAAGAGGGGGATAAGAGCAATCTTGACGAGGAAGAGAGGTTGATTGGGAAGGAGGAGACTCTATTTCGCAAGATGAAGAGGCATTATTCCATTCAATCCAAGAAAGGGGATACATTCGCGAGACGAAGAGACATTATTCCATTCGATCCAAGAAAGGGGATACACTAAAGATCTCTCATCCTCTTCTACTCTCATCCGAGGAAGAGAAGACACTAAAGAACTCTATCATATTCTATCATATCTTTACTCTCGTTCCTATTCCGTCTACTAAAGAGAGAGAGCTCATACCTATTCTCTCGCTCTTGCTCTATACTAGAGAAAGAGCTACCCTTGTTCTTACCCTTGCTTGCCAAGGAGAGAGAGAGAGAAGTATTGCTCTTCACAAAGCAAGAAGAACCATCCATGAGGCCTACATCATTGATCCCGCAATAACAATCATAATCATTGAGAGTCTTACACCCTTGCCAGCCGGTATTACTGCTGTGTTCTTCTTCTTCTATGAATCATATTTCCATCATGGCCTCGAAGAAAAAGAATTCAAAAGCAGAAATCACAAATGACCCTACTAACGTTGAAGCAATAGTTGGAGTTGCGAGCACGAGAGTCACTAACGGAGTCACATGTGCGGATAACAACCCTTTACCAATCGTGATACCACATGTTTTTCAAAAAAAATTATATTCAAATTCAATAGAAATAAGATAAGAACATCTTACAGGCTAGAAACTGTTAAGGGAACTATGAAAACTAAGAACTCAAGAGAAATCATGAGGAATTTTAAGGTTAATCCTATATAAAAGAATACTAGTGAATTCAAGACGAATTTACTAAGAACGAAACCTTGAAGAAACTAGCCAAGGATATAGTTTTAATCTAGAAGCTTTGATAGAAGATTTTAAAGACCGGAAATATCTCTAAGTTGAAGAAATAGACTTAAGGCCAAGAAACTTGGTTACAAGAAATGGGAATTTAGAGACCCCAAAATCTAGATACCCTTAGTTAAATTCCAAGGGGAATAGTTCATAATGTGAAACTCAAGTGTCGATTGCTACTAGATCAATCATCGCTTGAAAGTTGCATGATTGATTGAAGTCATAACTGCTTGAAGACATCAATCTTGTTTGTGATTTTCTAGATTAGATCCTGATTGAATTAAGTATTGGAACATATAAAAATTGAGGAGCCCTATACCTCCCCCAAGGATAGATGCTGAATCCCCATCGCTATGTAAGCATGGACCCGGCTCCGATGGCGAGAGGTCTCCCAGTAGGAGGTGGTTAGGGTGCCAGGGGGCCTCTGGCTAGTAAATCCTTTACGCACCTAGGAACTACTTGGTCCCCTATATGGCCCAAGTTCTACTTGGGACACCTATAAATGCTAGCTATAGGTGGATTTGATCTTGGTGATGTGTAAATGCGTC
Source organism: Lygodium microphyllum (assembly GCF_053477565.2). Classification (NCBI taxonomy): domain Eukaryota; kingdom Viridiplantae; phylum Streptophyta; class Polypodiopsida; order Schizaeales; family Lygodiaceae; genus Lygodium; species Lygodium microphyllum. The sequence goes on along the minus strand of NC_141159.1, from coordinate 13,043,020 downwards.
GGATGAGGTAGTACGTGAAATTGTAAATTTTCTCCTGTATGGGCGGGAGAACACATATTATGGAACATAATCAATGAATTTGTTTTATTCTGATTGTATGTCCATGAGTAAATTATATAAACAAACAACTGTGCATAAAGGGATTTTTAATTAATGCTGTTTTTATATGTTTCACGTAATGTGGTAGGTAATTAGATAACTAAGAACTTTCATAGGGGAAAGCGGGTGGATGGATTCTCGACAAATCCAGTCCTATGGCAGGGTGGTCTTGGTTAGCCGAGAGGTTTTTCCCAAAAACAAATGCTAGGAAGAAACTCTAGGAAGGATCGATTCGTTGACTTACCTAGGGTTTGGTCTCAGAACCCGAATTGTAAATTTTCTTAGGAGAAAGGTACGACGATTGTGCTAGAGCGCAGCGAGGGATTTCATAAATCCTTAGTCTACTACTGGAAAAAAAGTTGTACTCCATGAACCAAGGGTAATGGCAGTCGCTTCTTTCGGACAAGAAGCCTCTCGAAGGACACCTCCGGATGTGAGCTAGTTGTTGATAGGTGACTGTTAGATCAATTAGGAACCTTCAAGTTAGTCCTCCGTGGGTAATGGCAAGACACTTCCCTTGCGGGGTAGACCTAGGGTTAACTAGCCGGAAAAAATCCAATCATTCTGGTTAGAGTACGTATGGCGACAACTGGAAGGTAAACTCTGGGCAACTACTAAAACGTTATCCGTCACATAATTAAGGGCGGGTACGTTACATTGGCATATAACCACAGGAATGGCCTCAACAAACTGACATGAAAGGCATTGTATATCCGCCAATGTGGAGGTAATTTCAACCGATATGCCATATCATTGATCTTTTTCAACATCTAAAAGAGCCCATTGTAGCTTATACTCAACTTCGAATACAATCTCTCTCTCCCTTTCATACTTTTGTAGTGTAACAAAACGAGAATAATATCCTTGAAGAGTCAGTGCTCACTGTTTGAGGTTGAAGTAATGGTTCATTTTGAAAGTTTGATAGGTAGAAGAGATATATCGGCTTTGGATTTCCAACTTGATTTGACTCCATGTCATAGCAGACTCAGAGATAACCTTATCACTGTGCCATTGTTTCCACCAAAGCCATGCTTCTCATGTAAGCTCGAGTTTTATGATCATCACTTGATCTGTTGGACTAGTTTCAATAGTGGAGAAGTAATCTTCTATCTACTCGATCCAAGTTTTGGCACTTATCTCTACATTCATTTCTTCACCATTAAACTCAGGTGGCTTGACTTGTTTTAATAGGAATTTCCTCTCTTTCTCATGTGATAGGCCAATGACGGCTAGAATAGCCAGTGAGGATGTTTTGATCGAAGGAACTTGAAAGAATATCGATACATTTTACCTCACTACATTTTTTATTTTACCCATCATTAGTAACCTATATAAATAACTTAATTATTTGCAAGACTGTAACGTCAGAAATTGTTTCATAAGCAAGAGCTTTATTATACCTATTAACTATTTTCTTTATTTCAACCTAACATCATATAACCATCATGGTAGAAAGTGTTCGAAAAAGAGGGATGTATATTTGTGTAATCTTGCACTATATGCTCTATAAGAGCAACTAATATTAGCTTCAAAAGGGATTTTATATATCCTCTAGGAAGTGATATTTCAACCTAATATTTTACTACCATCATGGTAGAAAGTGTTCAAAAAAGAGAGTTGTATATTCATGTAATCTTGTGCCATAGGCTCTAAAAGAGCAACTAATATTATCTTTAAAAGGAATTTATTTATTTCGACCTAATACCGTATTGCCATCATGGTAGAAAGTGTTCAAAAAAGAGAGTTGTATATTCACATAGTCTTGCACCATAGGCTTTACAAAAGCATCTAATATTAGTTGCAAAAGGGATTTTATATATCCTTTATGAAGTCGCGATATATAGGCTAGATACAGTACTCAATAATGACATTATTGTATGAAGATCGTAAAATAAGCAGGGGGTTCACTTAGGCTGTGAAGCCTTAAATATACACTAGGTCAGTTAGGAAGATTCTCAACCTCGTAGTTGTTGGTCTGAGATCTAGGAGTTACAACTCGTCTTGGTTGGACAATTTCGGTAACTTTATGATAGGCCCGCTGATTAAGGGTCATTGTCTCAATGTCTTTGTACACCATGAAATTCGTTTGGCTCTTGTGGGATATATAAAGTCAAGCCATGCCAAGTCTTTCAGCCCAATGTAACTTCTATAAATCGTACTCAATACCGTCAATCGAATTGGTATGAATGGAGAAATATGCGGATGCCATTTCCCATCCTCAATATTAAGTCCAACGATTTGGATTAAATTGGAAGTTTTTAGAGACAAAGATTTGTACCATTCTAGAGTAAGGTTGTATTGAGGTTCAGCTCTATAGGTTACTAGAAATAGGTCATGCATTTTTGATGACCCCCAACCCAGAAGTATGAGAGGGTATATCTCCTGCATCTGATTATCATTTATCTTTCTAGCCATATTGATTAATACCTTTCACTATTTCTAATGGATTCATTATCGTCTTCACATTGATAAAATCAAATGTCTTTTTTCTTGGGGCTGGTTATTCATGATGTACGCTACATGGAATTATTTTCTTATAGACCAGAAAGAATCTAATATATCTAGTTTTTGGCACAAAATTTTTATTGGAATGAAGCTCATATATTTATATTCAATTTGTATACAGAGGGCATATAAGATTCTATATAGGGTAGCTTGCACCAGAACTCAAAAGAAAACCTTTACACAAGATATTGGATTTGAAGAAACTTAGGATAAGTACATATCATTATCATGAAATTCTTGCATCGTCATTCGGAAATAACTAGGTAGCTCATTCATAGAGTTGAGTCCTAAGTATTGCCAAGGTAAATCGGGAGCTCTTGAAATTCATAATTGTTGGCATGAGATCAACTTGCTACGACTATAGGGTTAGGCAGCATAATCCTTGTAATACGATGATAAGCCCACTAGGTCAAGGTCATTGATTTGGCCTCTCTTTGTACTATAGCATTTGTTTTACTTGAGTTGAATACAAAAAATTGAACTAATTGCAAACACTCAGTCCACTGTATCCTCCATAAGTCATATTGTGTATCACTTACTAAATTACCATAGATGGAGTAATAACTAGGTATCAAAGTTCGGTTGAAATAGTTGAATTAGCCCTAGATATCAACATATTGAAAATTTGCTGGAGTGAAAATGCTTTCCATGGCTCAAAATATTTTCTCTTGGAGAGAAATTGCACCTGATACACTTTGGAAAACAACTCATGCACACTTGTAGTTCTTCTCGTGTGCAATTCTTGCAGTGAGTTTCAATAAACCTTATGCAATTCTAATTACAAGGTTGATAACTAATTTAGTAATCATCAAGCATTTAGCCTTGCATTTTACGTACTTTATTTTGTCCCTTGATCTTATTCGTGCATAAAAGAATTGCTCTTGTGATATTGTACATCCCATATTCTTTCCAAGTTCAAATCCAGGGGTATAAATCTATTAGCAAGCAATAAACTTATAGCAAAACTACTTGTTTTCTTGTCTTGGTGTTGTTTGAAAAATTATATTCAATGATTTTTGTCAATGCTCTATTGTAAGTGTAGCAATTATTGCCCTGATACCACATGTAATGTATCCGTCCCTTACTTTTGAAAGGTAACACTTGGTAGACATTCAAGGTTTATCCTACTCCTACTTTGGTATGACTGGGTTACTTTGGGTCTACCTCGTTGTGCGAAGTGCTTGGCCTCGACCCACGAGGATTGACCTGAAGGTTTCTAATAGACTTAACAATCTCTAATAGTAATCTGTCACTTAGTGCGATCACATTGTAATTCTTCAAGACTAAGAGCAAGTCAATCACCACACTTGGTTCATAGTGAACGAGAGATGAGGGGGAGTTGAACTCCACCCCTCTATTCGTAAGGCAAAATCTCATCTTTGTTCCCCTTAAAATGGTACATGGCTGAGATCTAAGATCGAACTCGAGGAAAGCTCTTGTCCCAAATTTCCATATGAGGAAAACAGCTGATTTATCAGGTCTACCTAGCCATCGATCGTTTTTCATTAGGGAAAGACAATCACTGGCTTCTCAATTTAACGTGATTTTTCTTTAGTCTTCTAAGCAAAATATGCTAATATGTTGTTTGACATTAAAAGCAACATCTTTAATTATTTCTTAGCACTGAGTTTATTTTACGTCTTCATTAAGCACAACATGAGAGCAATGACAATAGTTCTTTTAACATATTTACATTATTAATTAATAATATTTACATTGGATTCTTGCTCATAGAGCTAGATACAAAAATCCACTCTCTTCTTTAAAGCAATAACTACGCCATAATTCTTGGGCTCTCGATGCTCACCGCATCGTATTTGTACGTATTTCTTCTCAATCGTTGGATCAACTACGTAATTACCCCTTTTGACGAGAGTTGCCTTGATTATGTGTTTTAGTACTTTTCAAATATTATTTTATTAGTTTAATGAGAAGGGAGAGTTATACATTTAATATGACCACGCTTCATAGTTCTAGCGGTTGTCTTTTACTATTCAATCCTTTGATAATTTTTTCCATGCACTACTAGCTAGAATTACATACTTTTATCAATGTGCACACTTTATTATGTGCAAATCATCTTGACTTTTTGTATGTTTTGCCTAGCATGTGGGTAATTACCTATGCATTATTTCTAGTGCTTGACGCATGCCTCATGCAAGATCGCTAACATTTTGATTTTTTCTTTTGTTTCTAAATTAGTGACATGCATGTGTGGGTGGCTTAAAGATACTTTTATTTCTTAAATCATTAAAAAGATCGATCAATAATACACCCTATCTATATGCAATTCTTTCAACAATATGCTTATGAAAGCTAATAAGATATCTATTATTACTTAAAGATTTTAATTTCTATGCATTTCACATTTCCTCAGTAAAATGGATTGTACAAATATTAAAAGTGAAAATACCTAATTTTTTGCAATAGAATTAATAACATTGTTGGCCACATTTTCTCGTGCATTAAGTGTCACTGAAGAGGGATCTGCTATGTTGGAAAGCCATACCTTGTTAGACATGATCCTTTTGTGAGGGGACATGATGCATGAAGAAAAAGAAAGCGGATAGGACGAGGCAAAGGGTGTATGACTTAGGGGAAAGTGCTTTAAGAACTTGGTATTCACCTTTTTACTCTCACTCAAATGCTCTCGTATTTGTGTGTACACATGCGTGCGCACACACATACATATATCATGCTTATGTCATGGGGTTTTTAAGGTATCAGTGTGTAGCAAGAGAAGAAAAAATCTAGTTGTCTTAATTCTCAAAATCCCAAATTTCAATTGGGAAGGGAGGGTACAAAATATGATTGGGATATTTGCTAGTTAAAAAAAGAGAGAGAAGTAGATATGTTTGAAAGGGGAGTGTAAAGTACAATACTCTCTTCTTTTATTTTTAAAATGTGAAAAATGATTGAGAACAAGAGACGAGAGAATATATATATATATATTATTGTCACAACTCTATAGAAACAGAATTTGTATCTTTTTTCATTAATTTGTCTATATAATGATTTATTCAATTTGTTTCTTTTGCACTAATTAGATATAAAGAAAAGTGCATTAGAGTTGGCCATTGATGAGTGGTCACAGGTTATGGTGGACCCACACGGTGGGTTAGAGAAAAGATAGTTCACACTTCCATCTATATGGCCGATTGGGCGACTGTGACCAGAACTCACGCATATCAAGGTAAGACTCGCACACAGAAATGATTGATGCCTTGAAGTGTGGGCTAGATCCGCCAGAATAGACAGTTACAATCAACAAGATGGCATGATCATGAAATGCTTGTACAATGTGCATGTGTGGGCTGAAAGCTTGAAATGCACATTTCTTTGCATATGAAAGTCACATGAAGATTTTGATACCGTTTTTGCGATGTACATGGAAAAAGCTTTCATATGACACCCATATTGGGAGGTCCCTAAATTTTAGGAGCCTCGAATTAGTCTAAAAATGCTAGTCCTAAAAAATAGGGATGTCATTCTAAAAATAGTAAATTTTGTACTCTGACTGTGCTTACTAAATTTGGTTGTTTTTATTCTTGACAGTATTCAGCCCAAAAAGGAAGGCTATAGAGAAGAGACAAGTGTAAGTGTCAAGACACTTGTCACAGAAGTTTTCAAGAGTCACACCACTTGTCACATCTCATGACATGTGGCTGGATACTTATCTTGTGCTACTCCACTTTCCCCTTTTGTACTAGCTCTTCCCTCTCCTATAAATAAGAGCTCGTTTTTCTTCATTCAGCATCATTTTTCTTTGCTGTAAACTCATGTACAGCATCCACAAATAGCCAAAAACTGGCCCCATCCATCCCCATCATCATCCCCCACTTCTCCATTATCAAATTCCTCCATATTCCCTCTTCTATCACTGCTGTTTTACAGGACAGCAAGCTTGTAAATTCATTACAGCACCTCCTTCTCGAGCTCTTTCTTCCATTTTAGCAACAAGAAGCAAGCCCTATCCATGTACTGTTGATCAACGATGGAGAAAGGTTGATTTCTCCTCTCTCTTCTCTCATATTGTAAAGAAATCAGTTCTTATAATTGCATAATAGATAATGCATGTGTGTTTGTACATCTTTACATGATCTTGTGAGAGTGATAATTACTTCTCCTCACTCTCAGGTTAATTGTAACTGAGCTCTTCCCTTAGGGACTTGGGTTGAGGAGAAATACATTCCTTCGGGGGGGAGGGATTGCCCATTTTCAACCCTCAATCTTGTCTCCATTACTTTTACATTTTCATGGCTGTAATTTTGTCAGTAATTTTCATTTTCAACTTTAAGTGTTCATTCTCTTTTATATTAAATCTCGAAAACAAGCGAATATCATAATTGTTAAGCATACTACGTTGTTCGGGGCGTTTATAGTGGTATCAGAGCTTTGGCTTGGTCCTCACCCCAACACTGGTAGTGCTTACAATTATAAGTTTGTTTATTTTCAGCCCTTGCATTGAGTACTTGAGCATATTTTTCTTAGAGTCTCAATGGATCAGTTGAGTGCTATCCTTCAAGCCATTGAAAGTCTTAGAGAGGAGAATCAACAAATTCGTGAGTAACTTCTCAAACTAGAAAAGGTTGAGAATCCCAAAGAATTCAAGGAAAGAAGCCCATCTGCTTCAAGGAGACAAAGCCATACCAATGAAAGGAGCCGATCAAGAAGTCCAACTACTTCTAAGAGGCAGTCTCATTCTACTTCAAGACAAAGAAAGAGATCGCGTCGAAGCTCATCCTCTTCTTCAAAGTCATCTGGCACCTACTCTGATGGACCCTCTTCTAGTGACGAAGAGTCACACCCTTCTCGTGGAAGACCTCATCATCGTCAAAGGCATCGACATTCTTCACCCTCGTCTCCATCTTCATCCCCATCAAGCACTTCATCATCTTCAATCTCAAGATCCGGGCATGGACGAAGGCATAAGAATAAGAAGAAGACTAAGTCACTATCTCAACTTGAAAAGAAGATCAAGTTCAGTATATATGATGGTTCTCGAAATCCTGATCTTCTTCTGAAGTTTATTCGTCAATTTCAAATTTTGTATGGTCGTGACAAGTATAAAGAAAAAGAAAAAATTAAGTTTGCAGCTTTACATTTGATTGACTTAGCCCATACTTGGTGGATGGGGTTGGAATATGATCATGCTGCCCCAAAATCATGGCGGTCCTTTGTTTGCATGATACAAAGCCAATTTCATCCTGTTCATTTAAAAAAAGATGTAAAAATGGAATGGAATCAGCTTTGGCAAAGGAAAAATGAGTCACTTGGTGACTATACCAAGAGATTTTGGGAGCTACTTTTGAAGATCCAACATTTCAAGAAGATCAGCAGTTCGAAAAAGCTTAGGAAGTTTCAAGGAGGTTTGCATTTTAAACTTTGTACTGCTCTTAATCATTATCATTGTTCTAGTCTCAGGGAACTCATTGACCATGCTGAGACATGGGAAATGGAGCACAATGGCAACAAATCATTCCAAAAGAATGATAAGAAGAGAGTAGCTGATGATGAGGAGTTTTCAGCCCCAAATGAAGGACAAAAACAGCGGCAAAAGCAGCCATCAAATCAAAAGAAGATGAAGCCCTATGCACCTCCTAATGCTCCTCAATTTCGCTCCAATCTATACCCACAAGCAAAGCAACTTTCTGAAGAAGAAAAGCAGCGCTTCATGAAAGAAGGGAAGTGCTTTAAATGTGGATTAACAGGCCACATAGCGAAGCAATGTCCAAACAAAGGACAAAGCAAGGTTTCTGACAACAAGCCTAAGTCGCTAGTGAAAATCAATGCTATCAGTGATGTAGTTGCAAACACAACTCACACTCCAGAGATGCGCAAATTATTAAAAGCTTGAGGACAGTTGCAAGGTAAGCAAGCACTATTCTTGATAGATATTGGAGCGAATGAAAATGGCATTTCCTTGCAATTAGCTAAAGAGCTTGGATTAAAGAATGAAGAGATGGACACTCCGGCAGAAGTTCGCCAAGCTTTAAATGCCGATGAAGGTGACACAGTGAAGACTGTGACACTCTACATTGGCAAGCTCAAGTTTCAAATTCAAGGCTACAGTGACGAAGATACCTTCTATATCGGAGACCTTGATGGTTGCGATGTGATTCTTGGCATACCCTGGAATCATAGAGTAGATTCAACCATCTTCTCTCAGAAAAAGAAGGTAGAACTCACTAACAAAGGCAAGAAGTACGAGATCCAAGCTGGAGTTTCTGGAGACACCATACCTATGGTAAGCCATATGCAAGTCTCTAGAGCAATTAAGGATTGTGTTCAATGTTGTTTGCTTTATGTCACTGATGTAAAAGATAATATGAATGCTGAAAACCAAGAGCGACTTCAGCTCTTGGAAAAGCATAAAGATTGTTTTTTGGAAGATTTTCCTTATCAGCTTCCCCCAGAAAGGCTAGAAGACCATCATATTGATATTATTCCGGGCAGTTCTCCTCCTAATATAGCACCATACCATGTGAGCCGTCCTCAACAAGAAGAAATCAGAAAGCAAGTCGAAGACCTACTCAACCGTGGGCTAATTAGGCCAAGTAGCTCACCATTTTGTTCACTGGTTCTTCTTGTTTAAAAGAAAGATGGCACATTCAGGATGTGCATTGATTATCGAGCCCTCAACAAAATCACTGTGAAGAATTGGTTTTCTATTCCCAGAATTGACGACATTTTGGATCGTCTAGGAGGCTCAAAGTTTTTCAGCCGCATTGATCTAAAGAGTGGTTATCATCAAATTAGGGTAATACCACAAGATGCACACAAAACTGCTTTCTGCACTTCATATGGTCTTTATGAATTCTTGGTGGTTCCTTTCGGATTAACCAATGCACCAGCCACCTTTAATCGAATGATGGAGCGCATCTTTAGAGAGCATCGACAATATGTCGATACTTTCTTTGATGATATTCTTGTCTTTAGCAAGAATGAAGAGGAGCATCATCAGCACTTGGAGATTATTCTACAATTACTTCAACAAAATCAACTCTTGATAAATGGTAAAAACAATGAATTTTTCATACATAAAATAAATTACATTGTGCATGTCATCTCTTCTGAAGGGATTCAGATGGATCCTGAAAAGATCAAGATAATCCAAGAATGGCCTCATCTTCATGATGTACATGAGGTGCGATCGTTTTTTGGCTTATGCTCTTATTACCACCGCTTCATCAAGCATTTTGCACATATGGCTTCTCCACTTCATGACCTTACAAAGAAGAAGACCTCTTTCCAATGGAAGGAAAAAGAGAAGGCAACCTTCACAAGGCTGAAAACAGCTCTTACTTCTGGACCTGTTCTTATCATTCCAGATTTGGTAAAACCATTTGTGGTGGAAGCAGATGCTTGCGGTGATTGTATTGTTGCAGTGCTAAATCAAGAAGGCCATGCCGTAGCCTTTGAAAGCCGCCGTCTAAATGATGTGGAGAAAATGTATGACATTTATGAAAAGGAGCTCTTAGCAGTGGTTTATGCTTTGAAGATATGGAAACATTATCTTTTAGGCAATGAATTCCTTATTAAAATTGATCATCAGAGCTTGAAGTATTTCAAGACTCAAAAGCATTTGCAGGAGAAACATGCAAGATGAAAATATTTCTTGTCTATATTTCATTTTCAAATTATGTACACTCCAAGGAAACAAAATGTAGTTGCTGATGCACTTTCTAGAGTGCCTCGCATTGCAACTATTACAGTGGCTCATCATGAAGATTTTCAAACGATGAAAAATACTTATGATGAAGATACTGATTTTGCAGCAATTTGGTTAAATTTACAGCAAGGAGGTTCTCATCTAGATTATTCCATTAAAGACGGTTACCTTCCCTTTGTGTCACTCTTCTTGTTCGACAAAAGGTGCTTAAAGAAAGTCATGAACCCCCTTATGCAGGGCATAGAGGGAGGGCAGCCACTCTAAGTGAAATTGAGCGCTACTTTTATTGGCCAACATTACGAAGAGATACACATAACTTCATTGAGGCTTGTCTAGTATGCCAAAAATCCAAGTATGATAGGCAGAAGACTTGAGGATTGTTGCAACCTCTTCTAGTACCCAAAGATCCATGGGAATCTATCACAATGGATTTCATCTCAGGTATTCCAAGAACACCTCAAGGTCATGATATGATTTGGGTCATAATTGATCGATTCAGCAAGCAATCACATTTTATTCCATGTCATAAAACATTGAAATCTGCATAAGCTGCAAGACTTTTCATTCAACATATCTTCAGATTACATGGTATGCCTTCTGAGATCATTTCAGATAGAGACTCCAAATTCACAAGTAACTTTTGGCATGCTTTATTTGAGAATTTGGGAACCACTTTAAAGTTCTCCTCAGGTTTTCATCCTCAAACTGACGGCCAAACAGAGATGATGAATCTCACTCTTTTGGATATGTTGAAAGCTTATGTTAGTGAACATAAGTCACAATGTGAGAAATATCTTCCATTATTGGAGTTTGCTTACAACAATACAGTGCACTCATCCACAGGGAAAGCTCCAAATGAAATAGTACAGGGTAAAGTGATTCCTCCTCCAATTATTCGTACTAAAGATAAGATTTTTGCTACTAATGAGTTTGCTTCAGATTTAAAAACAGCAATGGATCAAGTTCGAGCCACTATCAAAGTTGCCCAAGAGCGACAAAAGAAGCAAGCAGATAAACAAAGAAGACCTTTGGCTTTTGAAAAAGGTAAATATGTCTTGCTAAAGTTTGATAAAAGCAGGCTAAAAAAAGGTTCCGGTCAAAATTCATCTTTTCCAAAGCTCTCCAGTAGATACTTTGGACCCTTCAAAGTGATTGAGAAAATAAATGAAGTTTCTTATCGACTTGAGCTTCCTGCTCATTGGAAAATACACAATGCTTTTCATGTAAGTTTGCTAAAACCTTACATAGGACCAAAATCAAAGGAACCCATTATTGAAGATCCCCCAGAAGTTGAAGAAATAGAGCAACTCTTGGAACCCGAACAGATTTTGTTTCACAAAGATCGAACCACGAGAAGTGGCCTTGTGACACGAAAATTCTTACCAAAATTCAAGAATCTACCCACAACAAATGCACAGTGGGTAGATGAAAAATTCATGAAGGATTACCCAGACATTCTTCAGCCATATCAAGAAGCTTTTTAGCTGAGGACAGCTGAACAAAAGCCAGAGGGCTGTCACAACTCTATAGAAACAGAATTTGGATCATTTTTCATTAATTTGTCTATATAATGATTTATTAAATTTGTTTCCTTTGCACTAATTAGATATAAAGAAAAGTGCATTGGAGTTGGCCACTGATGAGTGGTCACAGGTTATGGTGGACCCACGCGGTGGATTAGAGAAAAGATAGTTCACACTTCCACCTATATGGCCGATTGGGCGCCTGTGACCAGAACTCACGCATATCAGGGTTAGACTCGCACACAGAAAGTATTGATGCCTTGAAGTGTGGGCTAGATCCGCCAGAACAGACATTTACAATCAACAAGATGGCATGATCATGAAATGCTTGTACAATGTGCATGTGTGGATTGAAAGCTTGAAATGCACATTTCTTTGCATAGGAAAGTCACATGAAGATTTTGATACCGTTTTTGCGATGTACATGGAAAATGCTTTCATATGACACCCATATTGGAAGGTCCCTAAATTTTAGTCCTAAAAAATAGGGATGTCATTCTAAAAATAGTAAATTCTGTACTCTGACTGTGCTTACTAAATTTGGTTGTTTTTATTCTTGACAGTATTCAACCCAAAAAGGAAGGCCATAGAGAAGAGACAAGTGTCAAGACACTTGTCACAGAAGTTTTCAAGAGTCCCACCACTTGTCACATCTCATGACATGTGGCTGGACACTTGTCTTGTGCTACTCCACTTTCCCCTTTTGTACTAGCTCTTCCCTCTCCTATAAATAAGAGCTCGTTTTTCTTCATTCAGCATCATTTTTCTTTGCTGTAAACTCATGTACAGTACCCACAAATAGCCAGAAACTGGCCCCATCCATCCCCATCATCATCCCCCACTTTTCCATTATTAAATTCGTCCATATTCCCTCTTCTATCACTGCTATTTTACAGGACAACAAGCTTGTAAATTCATTACAGCACCTCCTTCTCGAGCTCTTTCTTCCATTTTAGCAACAAGAAGCAAGCCCTATCCATGTACTGCTGATCAACGATGGAGAAAGGCTGATTTCCTCTCTCTCTTCTCTCATATTGTAAAGAAATCAGTTCTTATCATTGCATAATAGATAATGTATGTGTGTTTGTACATCTTTACATGATCTTGTGAGAGTGAGAATTACTTCTCCTCACTCTCAGGTTGATTGTAACTGAGATCTTCCCTTAGGGACTTGGGTTGAGCAGAAATACATTCCTTCGGGGGGGAGGGATTGCCTATCTTCAACCCTCAATCTTGTCTCCATTACTTTTACATTTTCATGGTTGTAATTTTGTGAGTAATTTTCATTTTCAGCTTTAAGTGTCCGTTCTCTTTTATATTAAATCTCGAAAACAAGCGAATATCATAATTGTTAAGCATACTACGTTGTTCGGGGCGTGTACAGTGGGCTGTCACAACTCTATAGAAATAGAATTTGTATCATTTTTCATTAATTTGTCTATATAATGATTTATTAAATTTGTTTCCTTTGCACTAATTAGATATAAAGAAAAGTGCATTGGAGCTGGCCCCACTGATGAGTAGTCACAGGTTATGGTGGACCCACACGGTGGGTTAGAAAAAAGATAGTTCACACTTCCACCTATATGGCCGATTGGGCACCTGTGACCAGAACTCACGCATATCAGGGTTAGACTCGCACATAGAAAGGATTGATGCCTTGAAGTGTGGGCTAGATCCACTAGAACAGACAGTTACAATCAACAAGATGGCATGATCATGAAATGCTTGTACAATGTGCATGTGTGGGTTGAAAGCTTGAAATGCACATTTCTTTGCATAGGAAAGTCACATGAAGATTCTGATACCATTTTTGCGATGTACACGGAAAAAACTTTCATATGACACCCATATTCGGGGGTCCCTAAATTTTAGGAGGTCTCTAAATTTTAGGAGCCTCGAATTAGCCTAAAAATGCTAGTCTTAAAAAATAGGGATGCCATTCTAAAAATAGTAAATTCTATAATCTGACTATGCTTACTAAATTTGATTGTTTCTATTCTTGACATAATTCAGCCCAAAAAGGAAGGCCATAGAGAAGAGACAACTGTCAAGACACTTGTCACACAAGTTTCCAAGAGTCCCACCACTTGTCACGTCTCATGACATGTGGCTGGACACTTGTCTTATGCTACTCCACTTTCCCCTTTTGTACTAGCTCTTCCCTCTCCTATAAATAAGAGCTCGTTTTTCTTCATTCAGCATCATTTTTCTTTGTTGTAAACTCATGTACAACACCCACAGATAGCCAGAAATTGGCCCCATCCATCCCCATCATCATCCCCCACTTCTACATTATCAAATTCCTCCATATTCCCTCTTCTATCACTGCTGTTTTACAGGATAACAAGCCTGTAAATTCATTACGGCACCTTCTTCTCGAGCTCTTTCTTCCATTTTAGCAACAAGAAGCAAGCCCTATCCATGTACTGCTGATCAACGATGGAGAAAGGCTGATTTCCTCTCTCTCTTCTCTCATATTGTAAAGAAATCAGTTCTTATAATTGCATAATAGATAATGCATGTGTGTTTGTACATCTTTGCATGATCTTGTGAGAGTGAGAATTACTTCTTTTCACTCTCAGGTTGATTGTAACTGAGCTTTTCCCTTAGGGACTTGGGTTGAGGAGAAATACATTCCTTCGGAGAGGGGGGGGGAGGGTTTACCCATCTTCAACCCTCAATCTTGTCTCCATTACTTTTATATTTTTATGGCTGTAATTTTGTGAGTAATTTTCATTTTTAGCTTTAAGTGTTCATTCTCTTTTATATTAAATCTCAAAAACTAGCGAATATCATAATTGTTAAGCATACTACATTGTTCGGGGCGTTTACAGCTGTCACAACTCTATAGAAACAGAATTTGTATCATTTTTCATTAATTTGTCTATATAATGATTTATTAAATTTGTTTTCTTTGCACTAATTAGATATAAAGAAAAGTGCATTGGAGCTGGCCACTGATGAGTGGTCACAGGTTATGGTGGACCCATGTGGTGGGTTAGAGAAAAGATAGTTCACACTTCCACCTATATGGCCGATTGGGCGCCTGTGACCAGAACTCACGCATATCAGGGTTAGACTCGCACACAGGAAGGATTGATGCCTTGAAGTGTGGGCTAGATCCGCCAGAATAGACAGTTACAATCAACAAGATGGCATGATCATGAAATGCTTGTACAATGTGCATGTGTGGGCTGAAAGCTTGAAATGCATATTTCTTTGCATAGGAAAGTCACATGAAGATTCTGATACCGTTTTTGCGATGTACATGGAAAAAGCTTTCATATGACACCCATATTGGGGGGTCCCTAAATTTTAGGAGGTCCCTAAATTTTAGGAGCCTCGAATTAGCCTAAAACTGCTAGTCCTAAAAAATAGGGATGTCATTCTAAAAATAGTAAATTCTTTACTCTGATTGTGCTTACTAAATTTGTTTGTTTCTATTCTTGACAGTATTCAGCCCAAAAAGGAAGGCCATGGAGAAGAGACAAGTGTCAAGACACTTGTCACACAAGTTTCCAAGAGTCCCACCACTTGTCACATCTCATGACATGTGGCTGGACACTTGTCTTGTGCTACTCCACTTTTCCCTTTTGTACTAGCTCTTCCCTCTCCTATAAATAAGAGCTCGTTTTTCTTCATTCAACATTATTTTTCTTTGCTGTAAACTCATGTACAACACCCACAGGTAGCCAGAAACTAGCCCCATCCATCCCCATCATCATCCCCCACTTCTCCATTATCAAATTCCTCCATATTCCCTCTTCTATCACTGCTGTTTTATAGGACAGCAAGCCTGTAAATTCTTTACAACAGCTCCTTCTCGAGCTCTTTCTTCCATTTTAGCAACAAGAAGCAAGCCCTATCCATGTACTGCTGATCAACGATGGAGAAAGGCTGATTTCCCCTCTCTCTTCTCTCATATTGTAAAGAAATCAGTTCTTATCATTGCATAATAGATAATGCATGTGTGTTTGTACATCTTTGTATGATCTTGTGAGAGTGAGAATTACTTCTTCTCACTCTCAGGTTGATTGAAACTGAGCTCTTCCCTAAGGGACTTGGGTTGAGCAAAAATACATTCCTTCGGGGGGGGGAGGGGGGTACCCATCTTCAACCCTCAATCTTGTCTCCATTTTTTTTACATTTTCATGGCTGTAATTTTGTGAGTAATTTTCATTTTCAGCTTTAAGTGTTCATTCTCTTTTATATTAAATCTCGAAAACAAGCGAATATCATAATTGTTAAGCATACTACGTTGTTCAGGGCGTTTACACTTATTATATCTTTTTTTGAAAATAATGGGGAGGGGGTCGCTTGGTGGTGTTGGTCGGAGAGGTGGTAACCATGGGGGAGATCAAGTGATGGCTTGTCAATGGGCCCTCGTCCTAATCATTGGGGGAGAGTAAATTTTTTTTATATAAAATTTTTAAATGTTGGGAGGGGGTGTGACCAATTTGAATTAGACCACCCCTCCTTATTGTACTTTGTATTCTTCCTTTCCCTAAGGTTTAACACCTTAAGGAATTATTCCGTCTCACCCTCATTCGCATATATGGCAAAGGAGGCATATCGTGGAATGCATATGTGGTCTAGACAAATTTGACGGCCTCGGATATATCCTGGGGGAGTGGGGAAGGGGAGAATGCAAGAGAAAAATTGATTATTCAATTCATCAAGATGGGGTCATTACAACTTATAAGTTTCCTTGATGTGGCATTTGCATCAAAATTTCCTTCTTCAATTCCTTTATGTGCTTCTTTAGTACACCCTCAATTTTGAGCTCACATATACACCTGCGTCTTGCCCAAGTTGACTTCTTCATCTTCATGTGGCTTCTCCGCTATAGGTAAAGGTAAAACTTGAAAGAGTTTACTCTCATTCACTTTCTCATTAGATCCGTCTTCTATGATCATTTTGATTTTTTTCTCCCTTTGACTTGTACTTTGACTTATGATTAGGGTTCCATTTTTCTCCACACTTAAAGCACAAACCTTTAGTATACATCTCTTTTAATTTGTCATTAGGTACATGCTTTTATTGAGAATGATTTGCTTAGGTTTTTCTCCAAAATCTATTCTTTCAAAATCTAATTTAAAATTAGCATTAGACCTTGAACTCATTCCATGTTTTGTGCCATAAATTATAAGAAAAGTTGAAACCTTGCTAGGAACTTTGAAACCTGCCTTCTTGTCTAAATGGCTCCCTTTGCTAGCAAATTTATTGTCCCAACCTAAAAGATTGATTTGAAATTGAATTTCTCACAGTTTTGGGTTGAAATGATGATATATCTCTATAATGGTTTTGGCTATACCATTCAACAAGCTGAATTGCTTCATGAATATTCTTAGGCTACATTGCATCCACCTCTAAAGAAAGATGTAAATCAAGCCCGTAGATGTACTTATTCAGCTTGGTTATATTCATAATACCTTCTACATGCATGGACAAACTTAATAACATATTAGAGTTATCCCTCACAGACATTCACCTTTGCTTCAAGTCATACCATTTCCTTTGCAACTTTTCCTTCTCCATTGGAGAGACAAATGCATCAAACATTACCCACTTGAATTCATCCCATATATCAAACTCTTCCCTAATCTTTTGTATATACCTCCACCGAGTGCGGGTATAGCCTAATTTAAGGTGAAGGGCTATGCAATAAATTTTGGATTCATTGCTTCTTGGGTAAAGAGTAAAGTATATTTCAAGCTTGGTAATTATTATTCCCACTTTAAAGGTGAATAATTATCTCCCTTGTAGTTAGTAATACTGATCTTTTGTTTATACTCACGATCATTGTATGGGGATTGATTAGAGTTGGGCTATCCAAAGGATTATTGTCTCAAAGAATCTTTATTTCATGATTCTCACTATTGATAGGGTAGGGTAGTCCATGTTGATCGCTCCCAAAACCTTGGTGAAATGACTAATAATTTCCTTAATTAGAGGGTCTTTCAAATGAGTGTTGTTGTCTTGGAAGTTGATCATCCACAAATCTTCTTGCTCCCTCTTATCTATCATTATGGTTGACCTCTACTCATCTTGGCATGGTAGGGGGTGAGGATAGAATGACTTGTAGAAGGGGTCACATCCATGCTCTTCATCATCTATGTGTACATTCTCTTCATGCATATTATCATTCCTTTGATTGAATTAAGGTCTTGCTTTGTTCTTGGGTTGATACGTATTAGGCTAATACGTATCTCTGATTTTAGAAGGTTCTCTCTCAAATATTGTAGGATCTAAAGGTGGAGTAGAATTTGGGTCCATTGGGGGTGAAACACTACCCACTATAGGTTGTGTCTCTTGTGTTTTGCTTTCCAAGTTCTTAACATTGGCAATAAGCTCATCAAATTTACTATCCATTAACTTATTCAGCATGTATATGATCCCAAGAATCCCCTCATTCATGCAGCTAAACTCCTTAGATAATTATTGGTACCCATTAGAACCTTGAGATACATGAAACTCTGCATTTTCAAGATGCCTCTATTGAGCATTGACAACACTAGCACCCTCATAATCTTCTTGGTGCTGATTTAACCTGAGATTGGACCCATTAGGCTTAGATTGGTAAGTCCTCACATCTTCATTAATAGTTTCCAAGATTCAATCTTTTCTTTTGCTATTGGCCATCTTGAATGCAATTTTGTCTGCAATGACCAGCCATGATAAAAATGGTGATAACTTTTGATTTTGGTGTCCAAATGAGGCGATTTTTGTCTTGAGACCTTAGAATGAAGTCCCCTATCCACATATGATCACTGATTTTTGTTAGAATTACTTTAATTGATCCTTGAACCAAATTTATTGATTTGTCCAAAACTATTCTGCCACTTGTCTAAGCCTTGTTTACACTTATATGATCACTTATAAGTGACCTTTCTTGCACTAAACCCCTGGGAATATTGAACTGAACACGTAGGGTACCTGTGTGACCTATAGTACCACTCTCCAAAAGTGGTAAATGCCTGTAAGTACCTATACAAGTTTGGATTTTTATCTGAAATTTTTTGTTTAGCCTTGTTTGACTATAAACCACTTGAAAAAGGGCAAATACCACATGCAAGTGGCTATATCAACCTATCCAAACCTTGTTAAGTGTAATAAATGCCCTCTTTTAGCTCTCTCAGGCTATTAATATGCTATAAAACCTGTAATGATGGTGAGGTAAAGTAGACTATTGTAGGGATGCCAAAACGAGGCCCAAAATCATTGCCAACAATTGGTCTTTAGTCCTCCACAATGCAATACTTGTGTGAGGGATAAAACGACAATATGGGCACCTACATGGGCGTTGAGACTTAGGGTGTGTGCAAATTTCCTCCCCAAGTTGAGTTGTGCACCCCTTCGAGTTCTTTGTTATGAGGGAGGGTCACTTCTCTTTTAGCTTATACCTCTCCCTACATTCGATTTTCCTCGTGGGTATTTTCAATATAGCAATGGCATGCTAGACTAATCAAACAATCATGAAATGCAAGGGCAGAAATAAGACTTTGTTTCTTTTGATGAGAGGCAAGTGGGAACAGGAAATGATTGAAATAAAATGGAAGGGATAGGGATTTTACCCACTTGCAGTGACTCATTGTATTACAATGATTTTCCACTTACCATCTATACGATTTTTTTTTCATTGAGTACATTAGTGACTAGCCAAGCAAGAAAAGTTAGCTTAGAGCATTAAATGATAGTATTCCATCAATGAATTACATCAATGGATTCAACATTCCATGATCATGATAATGGAAGTGAAAGCATTACTTCAAACAACCTTAGGCAAACTCTATATGTTGCCCAATTAAGTGAATGAATGAAAGATTACTTCTGATTCTCTATTTTCAATGATTGGAAAGGCCAAGCAAGAGGATTAAGAGAGATTAGAGTATAGGATTTGATGGTACCTTGATATTTGATGATAGTAGTTGTTGAAGCTGAGATTTGCAATTTCCTCCTTGATCAATTCCACTGATAGAGGGTTGAATCCTTGATGAGAGCCTTTAATAAGTGTTGTTGTAGCCTTCAATCCTTTGGTACAAGCTTGATTGTTGAAGAAATGTCAGAAACTTGAAGCAATTGTTGTAAAATGAATGCTACCCTTGTTCAAGAGTGTGAAATGGCACAAGATCCTCTCCTAGATCAACAATGTTGGTCAAGGTTAAGTGGAATAATGAACCATCTCTTATATCCCTAAAGTGATTAAGCACAAAAGCCCCATGATTATAGGAGCACAATAATCCTAAATTTCTCAAAGATTTGATGATGCCTTGCTATAATGGTTATCAAGATAGAATAAATCTCTTCAAATCTTGAAGAAATGGTAAAATCTTTATTGATCCTTGAAGTATGATGAAGAGGTGGATCCCTAGAATGAATAGAGATCAAAAGCCCCTTGAATGTAAACAAGATTGGACCAAAATTTTATTAGAGACCCATGCATCCCTATTTTATCATCAAGAAAATGGGAGTACTCTTCACATGATGGAATGATATTGCTTCAATCTTGCATCATTGTTGCATGCTGAAGATTAAGGAGAGTGTTTAGGAAGATATTGAGTAAAAGCCCCTTGAAAATTGACAAGATTCAAGCAAGGGATTGCTTGTTGTCCATAGACTCCATAGCTAGGATTTGGAGCTTCAAGAATGTCCAAGAAAGGGTGAAATCATGTCCAATGCTTTAGGGAAGAGAGTTGAAATAGAAGCTATTTAAGCTGGATGCAAGCTTTTATGGAGGAATGACATGTTCTTCCGAAATTCTTGGAAAAGGAGAGAGATGTCTTCAGTACTAACTTCTTGAAACCGGAGAAGAAGGTTTCAACCTTGATGATCAATCATTCAAAGTGTAGCATTTGAAGCACAATGTGAAGCAAGGAAGGAATATTTTTTCTATTGGAGACTGCCCGAAATAGCATGCAAAAAGCGGCGCAATTTTTGCTAGTATAGTTGTCCATGTCTCAACAAAGGCACGGGATATGGTGCTGGTCTTGGAGAAGAGGAGATTCAAGCTATGTTACCATTTTCATCATTAGCAAGTAGGGGAAGAAGATTGGAGCTTAAATCATCCATGCATGTTAAAAAAACTTGAAGAAGAAAAGTAAGGGTTTCTGGGAAAATTAATCATAGTTCTAACCTTCTCTAAACTCTTTGAGCACTATTTTGTCCAAGTTGCTCCAAAATTGGTCTTCAAAGAGGTTAGAACCTGCTAAACTAGCATCCTGACTGTCATTTCTTCCATATCCATATCAGTGGTCTCCAAAAATGACTACGACTAAGAGTGGTAAATCTTGTCTAGTCAAAGATATAATGTGACCACACCTTGTAACCAAAATCCAACGCCAATACCCTACTTACAATTGATTGTGACTAGATGTAGACATGGAATTGACCATTTAATAGGACTAAATCCATGCTCTGATACCAATGGAAAGGAGTTAGTCACTTAGACTCAAGAACAAGAAATATGAATATGCCATGATCAATGCAACCATAGCTGAACTTTGATTTCATGATAGGTAAAAATATGATAGGTAGAAAGGCATAGACCCCTTGTAATAGCGGTGCAAGGTACTTGTCCCTTAAAGATGTGCTATGTAAGCATGGTCTAGCACAAAGTAGTGGTTCTAGCAAGTATATTTGAGGAAACATTGATACCAAGTGTGACAGTCCGGCCCTTGGAATCCCCCGTGGGGCATGCTTGCGACCCCTTGGAGGCATCTTGCCAGACCGTGATGCGTCGCGTCTCAACATGGTTTCCCAACTCAACATGCACCCATCACGCACTCAACACACACCTCAACATGACACGACACCAAAGTTCACAGAATGGCCCATCTTGAGGCAGAGCTCATATTCATGAAGGGGGACTTTGTACATGACAAGCCTAAGGCACAAAGTATCATGGTTTGCAAGTGAGGGCTGGTGCTATCAACAGACTTCCAAGGAGATCCATTATCACATTGATCTTAGCAATATCTATTGCAATGCTATTTTGAGATACCACATGGCCCAAAATAATACTGTGTTTAAGCTAGAATTGGTAGTGCAAGGGGTTCAAAGATATGTGAGATTGTTGACATCGCTTGAAGACTAGTCAAAGCTTGCCGAGGTGTTCCTCCTAGCTAGAATAGACGCAAAGGTTGTCCATAAATAACTTGAGCCATCATTTTAACATATCCTTGAAAATAGTATATATAAGTCTTTGGAAAGTGGCTGGTACTTTTGTCAAGCTAAAAGGCATGTCAATGTAGACAAATATCTCACATTTGGTGGTAAAGACAGTCTTGGGCTGATCATCAAGGTGAAGTTGTAGCTAGTTCTGGCTCGAAAACCCATCTAAAAAGCTGTAAGTTTCCTTTCTATCCATATATTCAATCATGTGGTCTGTGTATGATAGTGGATAATGGTCTTGTTTGTGGTTGTAATGTTTTTTTAATTCTACTAATGCGTACTCAAATCTTTCTATTTTTCTCAAGTGCCATGAGGTGATGGGTGATGCCCAATTTGTATGTTCAATCTCATAAATGAATCCTACTTTTTGTATATTCTCTAGATGTTCTCGCAGTGGTGTGCATACCGAGGATTTATGGGATATGAACGTTGCTTAGTAGGCTTGACATCAAGTTTCAAAGGAATAGTATGTGTCAGCACTTGAGGTGGAATGTTGTTGAGATTTGAGTAATTCTAGATAAACACATCATGATACCCAGTAGATTGACAAGTCATTGTTAGTCTTCTATACTGAGGTCTTCTACTACACAGACTCTGGTTTATGGGCTTTCCCTGGTTTGGCAAGGTTCACCTCCTTTACTTCACTAGGCGTTCAATCGGTTCAGTAGTTTTCCCTTTCCACTATGCCAAGAAAAACAATGAAATGATCTCCTTTTTTATATATTGTAACTCATTTCATGGGATCTTATGGCTTCTTCTAGATCTTAGTTTTTGACTCATTGTCAAGTATGATGTCTTTAAGATGTTTGTGCTTGAGATGGATTGGGAATTTTGTTCTAGCCTTGCGAGACTTAGATGGTGGTAGTATTCTAGGGTCTAATCACTCTTGTCTATTTTTGACACAATAGTCTTTGCCATTGATGGAGCCTCAAAGGTGGTGTTTTTTAAATTACCGACTAAGAGTATTTCAGAAGTGGGAACCGTCTCTATAGGTTGATATCCCATTTGTTGGTAGTCTAATACCTCTAAGTACTCCAACTAGTCTAGTTTTGATTTAAGTCTGTTGGCTATATCTGCATCAGTGAGCAAACTTTCTATCTATGAGGGCTTTTGATCAATCGAGATCTACTTTATTATTTGGCCCTTGGTATCATACTCGATTGAGGTGGTATCACCGTCAGTTTTGCCTTCATTGTCCATAGGTTCTTCCTTCTCTAGTTCACTTTTGTCCCTGATATCATTCCCTTACGCATTAGGGATTGAATTGTCTTTCCACTGATTTATAGTAGCCCATAAGAGTTCAAGTAGCAAATAGTGAGGAAGAAATTAGCACTCAAATATGCCCATAGATTTTCTTACAGTAGGTTAAAAATTATGAGACAAAAGTAAACCAGATTAATTTGGAAATGGGACCCATAGATATTGTACTTGGATGTGATTGGTTGATGACCTTAGGAAAGATTAATATGGATTTCTCACAGTTATATATGAAGTTGTCTTTGATGGATAGCCTACTCATTTACAAGGAATCTCTAGTAAATCTAATTTTTAGCTTATCAACATTCAACAAATCAAGGAGTACAAGAGGTGCTCACAGATTTTTATCTTACACCTAAATAAAGAGGTTGAAGATCAGTCCAAAAATTCAACAGACCATCCAACTTTGAAAGCTTTTCTTGAGAAGTACAAAGATTTATTTGAAGTATCTACTTCATTATCTCTTAAGAGAGTAGTGGATCACCCTATTAATTTGAAGCCAAACTCAAAGCCATATCCCACAAATTGTCTAAGTGTAAGCATGAAGAAGTAGCCAAGAAAATCAAGGAGCTTCTAGAGATGGGATTCATTGAATCTAGTTCTTCACCTTATGAATCTCCACCAGTCTTATTAGTGAAGGAGAAAGATGGATCCTTTAGGATGTGTATTGACTACATGGATCTAAACAAGATCACAATGAAGAATATGTATCTAATACCTAGAGTTGATGATTTGCTTGATGTGTATTGATGACATGAATCTAAACAAGATCACAGTAAAGAACATGCATCCAATACTGATGCCAGGAGGCATATTCCATGGTGGATTCCATGAGACCATGGTGGATTCCGTGAGTTTTTTGTTCCACGGTGGATTTCGTAAAACTATATTTATTTGCTGGGGCTCGTATACAAGGTGGATTCCTTGTGCGAGAAATTGACGTGGATGCTTGTCCTTTTGGGCGTCATATTAATTTAATGTGCATGTGGGTGATTCCATAGCGGGTGATTCCATAAAATAAATATTTAAATTAATGGACATTTATGAGTTTAGAGTGCACTCGTATTAAATTAAGGTTAGAACAGAGCTTCAACCTACCTATTTATTTTGTAGCTGAAGACTGCTAGGTATTTACTTTTGTCAGTTTAATTTTATTATTTTCTATTATGAATGCTTCAGTTGATGTGTAGAGTAGGAGGCGATGGTGTTGGAAAGTACTAGCGATAGCGTGCATTCATATTACTTAGAAAAATTTATCATTTTTGATAGGCGTGCACTTTATTATTAAAGTCATGGCACTAATTTTTATTTAGACGCGCTTATTTATTGAAGCGCTTGACTAATATTTATTATTTTGTATACGCAAGGACGTACGATTTAAATATTTCATTACTGGACATTGTATTTGGATACAACTTGACTTTTGGACTGTCAAACTACTTTATTCTTTACTTGGATAAAAGCAAACACAAAAGCTAAAGCATGCTAATGATAAGATTGAGCTATTTTTGAGCTTTGAGATGAATAAAATTTATAAATACATGCCTTGTGAAGCGCTCACACAAGGCATGGGGGGAGATTGTACCCAATTTGTCTTTTTGCCTCATGTCGTGCAAATCTTCTTGTTTGCTTTTTGAGCTTAAGTAGAGTTCTTTGTTCTTGGGGACCTTCTGATGCTTGCTATGTACACATCTAGCATCTGATTTGCGTACCAATGGTATCAGAGCGAAGCTAAGATCAAGTGCTTCCAATCGCTTACCATCTCGTGCGAAGGTGGAGCTCTTGGAACGAACGAGCTCTACAGTCAACCGTCAATACCAGCATATTCTTGGTAGTGAAGAACCCCCTGCCGTGTTGTTGGATCGCAAAGGACCACTTTGTCTCGATGGAGGACCACTCGGGAAGCTCCTTTGGAAGACATTTTTTTTCCCCTCTCTTAAACAGAAAGTCAGTTTTATTTGAATTGTCAAAGCTTAAGCTTTAAGCTTAAAGGAAAAAATGCCCTGATCGTTTAGCTATAGTTCATTAAGCTTTTATAAAGCTTAAGATTACTAACCTTACTAAAGCTCCAAAATTTCAAATACTAAATCTCCTATATAGTAGTTGTTCCTATTGTCATATTCTCAAACCGGTTTTACAACTCCAGCAAGCCCTTGTTCGTACCTGCACTCTGACAGAGATAGTTTCCAGTAAGTAAACTAACACGCATAGTCTATTTTTCGCTTGAAGAATACATTCATCAATTTTCGTATCCGCAAAGAAATATCACAAAAATCCATTTTAAAAAAAAGCAAGCATTGTAAATCCAACCTTGAGCTATGCTCATCCCGTTAACAAGATTTTGAGTGTGTGAGGTTGTTTGAAATTTTGCAGGATGTCCGATCAAAATATGAAAGACTTTATGGCCGAAGGTGATTTACTGGAACCAACGGTGGAGTAAAAATTGGACCTAATTATGATGTAGCTTCAAGAGGAACGAAGAGCACGCCAAACTTTGCAAGTTCAACTAGCTACTCTTCAACGATCTACTGTCGATCAAGATGAACCGCAACCCGAAGATGTTATATGACGTACGATCGATGCAACACTCGAAGCACAATCTATCAAGAAAGAAGCCAATATAAGTAAAATAAATTTTAAATTTCGTACTTTTAATGGGCTACCTGATAGAAAAACTGTTCTCGCTTTTATCAGTCAGTTTGATATTATTTCCATAAAGAATAGTATGCCAAAAAAGACAAACTTAAGTGTATACTAACCATTTAGTGGACATGACATCGTTATGGTGGAATGTTGTCCGCAAAATTATTGATTGTCCTACTACTTGAGAGGCTTTTCAAAAGAAAATTTTGTAAAATTTTCTTTCATCTCAATTTCATAAAAAAGCAATCAAACAGTGGGATCTTCTGCAACAAAGAGATCGTGAGCCTATTTCGCAATATACTGAGCGTTTTTGGAACGCCTTATTGCAACTTCGAATGCTTGAAGACGTATCTGAGAGGCGATCCACAAGCACAAGTTTATGTCTGATCTGCTTGGTTACTTCCATGTGAAAGTGAACATGTTTAAGTCAACGACTCTGGAGGATGCGATATCTTTGCTCTATGATGCTAAAGACAAAATTCGAGAACGAGAGAAGCGACCATAACAATTTTCAACTAACGGTAACTTTGGTATAAAGCAATTCAATTCTAACTTTTGAAGATTTAATCAAAATCACTTTGTTCCATTTTCTTTCCGTAAATCCTGGACATGACCCTCTGCTTTACTATCGATACAAATTTAAATCCTAAGCTATCTTTCCAACCAAATCTCAACATACCTAAACTCCTAGCCATTACCAATAATGTTTCCAAAGCCAAGCCTATAGTCTGCTACAAGTGCCACCAACTTGGATATCTAGCAGTGACTTGTCAATCTAAAAAGCCAACTATTCACATCAACTACTTGGGAGTGACTGAAGATGAAGACCATGAAGAAATATGAGATTTCACAGAAGACGATGATGATATCGGTACTACTTCAGATACTTTACCGGGTATGTCAAATCCTCATTCATTATTAACGATGAAATGTCTTATACATGGTAAAAAAAAGATTATTTTGTATGATGATGGGAGCACATATGATTTTATTTCTGCAAAATTAGTCAAATAATTGAATTTACATACTGTTCCAACTCATTATCGCATCAAGGCTGCATTCTTAGGTACTAGATACAATGGTACACAAGAAATCCATGATTTAGAAATTAAAATTGGTAATTATGTTGAGCAAAAAAATTTATTGGTTGTGCCTTTACAATCTAGTGATATTATTTTAGGAATACCTTGGCGTTATAAATATAATCCCGATGTAGATTATTCCATGTATCCAACGAAGATTCATTCCAATGGAAAACAAATCACATTACATAGTACACACACTTTTGATAATTTTTCATTGCTTAGTCACACATGTTAAACGTGCATTAAGAAAATATAGCAAATCATATTTAGTATGGATGAATGAAATTGAAGCTAAGAAAAATCAGATGAATCTGTCACTAAATTAATTGTTTATTACGCATTCTCTATTTAATAAATTTATATCAATAAATTAATGACTCACTTTTTTTAAAGTGTTGATGATGATCTAGCATGGCCATGAGACCATTTAGAGACCACTATTCCTAGTGCATCACTTAATGGGGTGATCAGAGCACTGTGACGGGGATATTTGGTACATGCAGTACAAGTTATGAAGGGAAAAATAAGTGTCTGCCAAGTGTAAGAGTGTACACAAGAATCAAGGAGTTATACATAAATGAAAATGGATTGAGTTTTAAGAAGAGGAATTGCATTAGCATTGTGTGTATGTATTTATGTGTACATCCAGGGATACCTGGGAATGTTTACTTATGTGTAATGAGCATTGCATTCATTTGGGGTCATCCTCTCCCCTATAAGTCAAGGTTTAAGGTCTTTTCTTTCATTAAGAAAGACGAGAGAGGGAATTCTCTCACTAAGAAAGATGAGAGATGTGATCCTCTGGAAGTGAGGAGAGAAGTGATTTTCTCTTTCTAAGGTCTAAAATAACACAAGCTTTTATGTGGAATTCAATCTTAAGGTTGAGGCCCAAGGCAATCTAATGAACTCTCCTCATCTATGACTCAAGGTGGTTGCATGGACCACAAGTTGAGAGTATAGTTTTAAAAGCTATTTTTTGAAAAATCAAATTTTAAAATATCTCACAATAGAAAAACGATCTCTAAAAACGGACTGGGTGGGTTATTGAAAACAACGAGATCTACAACTTTCGTGTTGGACGTTTTTGAATCCAAACAACGCACAAAGAAATATCTTGAAATTAGTACTGCAGAGTGGAACAACCACATCTTGCATGAAGATCAACTCAACTCCCTCTCCAAGAAGAGAAGCTTTTGAAAGCCTATAAAAGAGGAGGCTCTCCTTGGGTGTAGGGGAGAGGTGAAGGAAGCATCACTTTGTATGTATCCAAGAGGAGAAGAGAAGGTGCAAGTGCTGCAAGAAGAAGGTAAAGATAGTAACTGATGAAGCACCTACAAGTGAGCAATTACAGGCTCAATTGACAGAGTATCGTAGCTTGTTGGAGATTCCCAAAGTATGTCAATTTATTGACAGCTTAAGGGCAAGGGAAGAAGCTACTTATGAAGGAACGAATCCTCCAAAAGATGGTGATACTAGAGCAAACACCATTGCACCAATTGATGGTGAAGATGCAAAGCATCCAATTGCTGAGAAGCTTCTTAGAAGGAAGAAGGATTCTCGGGCCAAGAAGAGTAAAAAGACCTCACCTCGAGTGAGGCAGTCATCTCCCTCAGCAACTAGCTACTCCCTTGATTACTCAAGTTCCTCCTCCTCCTCATCATCTTCTAGTTTCTACTCTCTTAGTTCTAAGCCTCGTGCAATCCGCAAACGGACAAAGAGGGACCATAAGAGGAGTAAGATTAAGAAGACTAAGATTTTTAAGTCTGGGGATAAGGACATAAAGTTTGACTCTTACTCTAGTAAGAGAGATCTTGCTAAGGGGTTAGCCTTTGTTAGGCAATTTGAAGTTGCTTTCTCTGATGGTAATTTCTCAGAAAAGTCCAAGCTCAGGTATGTAGGCATGCACTTAAAAGACATCGCTAGCAATTGGTGGTTGACTCTCATTTTGGAGGGAAGGAAACCTACGACTTGGGAAAAGTTCAAGAAGAAGTTTTATGCTCAGTTCTTGCCTCCTAATTTTGAGAATGATGTCAAGAAGGAGTGGGATTGGCTAAGCCAAAAAGAGCATGAAAATGTCACTAGTTATGTGGACAAGTTTTGGTCTACTCTTCTTAAGGTTACTCCTTTCATGGAGATCAACGATGAAGAGAAGAAAAAGAAGTTTGAAGTTGGCCTACTGCCTCATTTATACATAACCATGAAGATGTATCCACATAAAACCTTATCTTGCATGATGGAGTTTGCCATCATAGCTGAAAGTTTGCATATACCTGGTACATCTCGAAAGTTGGAGATGAGTTCTTATAGAGCTAGACAAGAGCAACTCTATGATCAAGCAAGAGACAGGACTAATCGAAGAAGACCTACCTTTACCCATGAACAATATTCAATGCCAGAGGGTAACAAGAAGAAGCGCAAGTATCTCTCACCCTCTGAGATACAAAAGTACAAAGAGGAAGGAAGGTGCTTTCTTTGTGGTGAGTTAGGGCATATGAAGCCTGATTGTCCTCGCAAAAGGAAGGAAGCAAATGTGGTTAAAGATCCTCCTCTACCATTCTCAAATTTTGTTCCGGATGTGCAAGCTAATGCTAATTCAAATGAGAAGAAAAGACAACTCTTAAAGGATTGGAGGACACTCAATAATCAACGAGTTTTGATACTCTTTGATCCAGGGTCCACAAATAATTTTGTGTCAGCAGATATTATTGAAAGGCTACAAATTCCACCGGATCGATTGGGAACACCAATTGGATCAGGTTCGGCATTTGAAGGACTTACAACCAATTCTACTCCTATTCAAGGGAAGTTGAATCTTAGAATTGGGGATTACTGCGACCAAGAATCTTTTCTACTTGCACCCATAGGTAACTGTGATGTTATCTTAGGCATGCCTTGGCATTACAAGATTAGACCTCTTCTCGATTTTATTAAGAAGACCCTTGCATTTCAATTCAAGGGTCAGAACATAGTATGCATTGCTGATGCTGGAGATTGGTCTGTGCCAAGGGTTAGTCATGTTAGCATTTCTAAAGAAATGAAGAAATTTATTTCTGCGTACATGATCTTTGTGAGAGAGTCAAAAGAAACTAATGATTCAAGGGCACTTGGTACCTCTAATGAACACACAATACCAACTAATGCTTCTAAGTCTCAGACTTTAAAAGAACCCCTCTCTTTAATTGATCAAGCTAGACATGATTTTATTAAACAATATGAAGATGAAGATTGTTTTAGTGATTCGGTCCTAGGAGAGTTATCTCCTAAGTGCCCGGAAGATCACACAATTGATCTTATCCTAGGCAGTTCACCACCTAACCAACCTCCTTATCGAGTAAGTGCAAGTCAGCAAGAGGAGATCCTAACACAAGTAAACGAATTGTTGGAAAACGGGTTAGTTCAACCTAGCTCTTCTCTATACTGCTCTCCAGTCTTACTTGTTCAAAAGAAAGACGGTTCTTTCCGTATGTGCATAGACTACAGATCTTTGAACAAGATCACAATCAAGAATCGTTTTCCTATCCCAAGGATAGATGATATCTTGAATAAGTTGCAAGGGGCTAGTATCTTTAGTCGCATTGATCTCAAGAGCGGCTATCACCAGATACGGATAGCACCTGAAGATGTTCATAAGACAACTTTTCGTACGACATTTGGACTATACGAGCTCTTCGTCATGCCATTTGGTTTGACTAATGTACCTGCCACATTCAATCAAATGATTGAGAGAATTTTCAGACCTCACTCAAAGTTCACAGGTGTCTTCTTTGATGATATTCTAATATTTTCACGGTTTGAAGAAGAGCATAGAAAACATATATCTATTGTTTTTCAAGAGCTTCACAAGCATAGACTATAGGTCAATGTTAAGATGAGTGAATTTTTCCTTTTGGAAATTCATTACTTAGGCCATATTGTTTCTCACAATTTGGTGAGAATGGATTCTGAGAAGATTCGAGCCATTGTTGAATGGCATGTACCTACTTTTGCACATGAAGTTAGAAGCTTCTTGGGCCTATGTTCATACTATAGGAGGTTCATACGAGGTTTTGCGTATGTTGCATCTCCTCTACATGACCTTACTAAGAAGTGAATGCCTTTTTGCTGGGGATCAAGGAAACTACAAGCCTTTGAAATAATTAAGTTTCTTGTGACTCAAGAACCAGTTCTCATAGTTCCGGATCTTCAAAAACCTTTTGAAGCTCACTGCGATGCTTCTGAGGATTGCATTGGAGCTGTGCTTAACCAAGAGCATCATGCAATAGCATTTAAGAGCTGACGCCTCAAGGACGATGAGTTACATGCTCCAGTATATAAGAAAGAGCTTATGGCGGTGGTACATGCTCTTCAAGTATGGAAACACTATTTACTTGGTGCAGATTTTGTTATTAAAATAGATCACCAAAGTCTAAGATACTTCCTCACTCAGAAGAAGCTCTAAGAGAAACAGATGTGTTGGACAAATTTCTTATCTATGTTTCATTTTCAAATCCTTCACACATCTGGAACTAAGAATGTGGTAGCAGATGCTTTATTACGGCGACCTCGAGTGAATGCAATCACAACTGTTTACCATAACGAGTTTATGGATTTACCCAAAGTGTATGCAACTGATTCTGACTTCTCAACCATATGGGATCAGCTTAACTTAGGTCAGTCGATTACACCTTACTCGATTCGAGATGGTTATTTGTATCATCATCAATTGCGACATAAGGTAATGGATGAAGCATATGCATTTCCATATGCTGGACATAGGGGTATTCTACCCACTACTCAAGCATTGGAAAGATATTTATTTTGGCCCACTCTTAGAGCTGATATTGAAAGATATGTCCGTGAGTGCAAGATATGCCAAAAAGTAAAGTATGACAAGCATAAACCACTTGGTCTACTGAAGCCATTACCTATTCCCAATGAGCCTTGGGAAAGTATAGCCATGGACTTTATCATGGAGCTTCCTCGCACACAAGTAGGCAATGATGCAATCTAGACTGTCATTTATAGATTCAGTAAGCAAGCTCACTTTATATCTGTGCAAAAGACAATCAGAGCTGATCATATGGCTAAGTTATTCATTGCTCATATTTTCAAGCATCATGGCGTGTCTAAGTCCATTATAAGTGATCGAGATCCCCGCATGACCAGCCTCTTTTGGCAAGTTCTCTTCGAGAATCTCGGGACAAAGTTAAAGTTTTCATCCTCTTATCATCCTCAAACGGATGGGTAGAGTGAAAGTGCTAATTCTATTGTTTTGGACCTTTTGAAATCCTATGTCTCTGATAATCAAAGAGAATGGGAAAAGTATTTGCATTTAGTAGAGTTTGCATACAATAATACGGTGCACTCTAGTACTAGTAAGGCACCCTTTGAGATCATCTATATTAAGTCTCATTTACCACCCATTCTTCTTACGAAGGATAAGATCTTTGCAGCAAATGAGTTTGTTAGAGACATCGATACAACTTTCACTCAAGTAAAAGCTGCTATCCAAAGGACACAAGAGAAGCATAAACATGAAGCAGATAAGCATCGCCGTAAGTTAGATCTCAAGTTGGGATAGTATGTTCATCTTAAGTTTGAGAAGGCTTGCTTGAAGAAGCAGAAATGTTAAAAGGGTTAAGTGGTTAAGCTTTCTAATCGCTATTATGACCCTTTCAAGATCACAGATAAGATAAACGATGTGACTTTTTGTTTGGATCTACCAAGTCATTGGAACATTCATAATGCTTTTCATATAAGTTTGCTACGTCCCTATATTAGAGAACCTCCAATGGAACCAATCAAGGAAGATTTACCTGACATAGAAGAAACAAAAGAGTTCCTTGTGTCTGAAAGAATTTACACCATCAGGACAATACTCTAAGGTCAGGTAAGGTATTACGGAAGTATTTGGTTAAGTTTAAGAATTATCCCCCTTTGGACGCTCAGTTTATGACTGAGAGAGAACTACAAGACTTTCCAAATCTTCTTCAGGACTATGTATCCCCTCTACAGTTGAGGTCAACTATTTAGAAGCCAGAGGGATGTCACTAAATTGATTGCTTATTACACATTCTCTATTTAATAAATTTATATCAATAAATTAATGACTCACTTTTCTTTAAGTGTTGATGATGATCTAGCATGGCCATGAGACCATTTAGAGACCAGTATTCCTAGTGCATCACTTAATGGGGTGATCAGAGCACTGTGACGAGGATATATGGTACATGTAGTATAAGTTATGAAGGGAGGAAGAAGTGTTTGTTAAGTGTAAGAGTATACACAAGAACCAGGGAGTTACACATAAATGAAGATGGATTGAGTTTTAAGAAGAGAAAGTGCATTAGCATTGTGTATATGTATTTATGTGTGCATCCAGGGATGCCTGGGAATGTTTACTTGTGTGTAATGATCATTGCATTCATTTGGGATCATCCTCTCTCCTTCAAGTCAAGGTTCAAGGTCTTTTCTTTCATTAAGAAAGACGAGAGAGGGAATTCTCTCACTAAGAAAGACAAGAGACGTGATCCTCTAGAAGTGAGGAGAAAAGTGATTTTCTCTTTCTAAGGTCTAAAATGACACAAGCTTTTGTGTGGAATTCAATCTTAAGGTTGAGGTCCAATGCAATCTAATGAACTCTTCTCATCTATGACTCAAGGTGGTTGCATGGACCATAAGTTAAGAGTACAGTTTAAAAAGCTATTTTTTGAAAAATCAATTTTTAAAATATCTCGTAATAGAAAAACGATCTCTAAAAACAGGCCGCGTGGAATATCGAAAACAGTGAGATCTACAACTTTCGTGTTGGACGTTTTTTAATCCAAACAACGCACAAAGAGATATCTCGAAATTAGTGCTGCAGAGTGGAACAACCACATCTTGCATAAAGATCAACTCAACTCTCTCTTCAAGAAGAGAAGCTCTTGAAAGCCTATAAAAGAGGAGGCTCTCCTTAGGTGTAGGGGAGAGATGAAGAAAGCGTCACTTTGCATGTATCCAAGAGGAGAAGAGAAGGTGCAAGTGTTGCGGAAGCCCTATTGAAATCAATTGTTGCAGAAGCTTTGCTGAAATCAAGTTCCAAGAGGAGAAGAGAAGGTGCAAGTGCTACGGAAGCTCTGGTGAAATTAAGTTCCAAGAGGAGAAGAGAAGGTGCAAGTGCTGCAGAAGCCCTGCTGAAATTAATTGTTGCAGAAGATTTGCTGAAATCAAGTTCCAAGAGGAGAAGAGAAGGTGCAAGTGTTGCGGAAGCTCTACTGAAATTAAGTTTCAAGAGCAGAAGAGAAAGTGCAAGTGTTGCGGAACCTCTGCTGAAATCAAGTGCTGCGGAAGCTCTACTGAAATCAAGTTCCAAGAGGATAAGAGAAGGTGCAAGTACTGCAAAAGCTTTGTCGAAATCAAGTTCCAAGAGGAGAAGAGAATGTGCAAGTGCTGCGGAAGCTCTGCTGAAATAAAGCGTCAAGAGGAGAGCCCTAGACATATTGTGTAGGAGAAAAGGAGACTCAATAAGAATCAAAATGTGCCAACTTCCAAGTTGTGCAAGTGTTAGCCAGTTGTATACCATGGAAGGAATCGTGATCTTGTTTCTAAGATCTACAAGTAAGAATTGGCTTATGTGTAACGGAGAAGCTTGCTCCTTGTCAATAATATAACTCCACAAGGGGGAGGACTGGCCCATCTTTCAGTCCCTAGTGTGTTGCCAATTTCTCTACCTCTCTCTCTACATCTTTCTTTTCTCTCATCTATTCTCCCTTTGTGCCAACATAATATTCACCATATATATTTTAAGTATACAAAAAAGTCGAGCGTGTATCTCGGATTCTATAACAATATCCTAGGTATGCACAATTTCTTTCTCAATTTAAAGATTGTTTTGTTACTGACTTACCACTTGGTTTACCACATATACGTCCTGAAGATCATAAAATAAACTTAATTCCTAGTTCTCAACCACTATGTAAAGCACCTTGTAGACACAATCAAATTAAACAGAAAGAAATCTAAGCCCAAGTTGAAGAATCATTAAGCCGAGGACTCATTAGGCCCAATAGTTCTCCTTTTGGTACAGCTGTCCTGTTAGTTAATAAGAAAAATAATACATATAGGATGTGCATTGACTATCGTGCCCTAAATAAGATCACTATCAATAATAGATATCTGATCCCTAGGATAGAGAATCTCATGGATAAACTACAAGAGTCCACAATATTTAGTAAAATAGATCTCAAATCTGGGTATCATCAAGTACGATTGGATACACATGATATTTTCAAAACCGCATTTATAATTTAATGCACCAACTACATTCAGTCGTATAATGAATCATATATTTTTGAAGCATCAGTATTGTGTAATTGTTTTCTTTGATGACATATTGATTTTCAGTAAGAATGAAAATGCACATTATGAATATTTATCTTTGGTTTTTAAATTATTGAAAGAGAATCAATTATATGCTAACCTTGAAAAGAGTAAAATTTTTCAAACCCACATTGAATACTTAGAACATATTGTTTCTTCTGATGGTATTAAAGTTGATCCTAAAAATATAGAAGTAAATTTGAATTAGCCGATTTTTAAAAATATATATGAATTACGTTTTTTCTTAGGACTTGCTAGCTTTTACAAAAAATTTGTGAAATTTTTTTCATTGTTTATATTGTCTTTGATAAAATTATTAAAGAAATATATGGTATATAATTGGTTTGATAATCAACAAAGGCTTTTTGATTTATTGAAACATGCCTTAACACATGCATATATTTTGCAATTACCTGACTTTAATAGATCATTTTTCCTAGTAGTCATTGATGCTAGCGAATCTGGAATAGGAGCTGTTCTTATGTAATTTTTACATCCCATAGTCTACTCTTGCTACAAACTTAAACCATCTGAACTCAATTATTCTACCTCTGATAAGGAATTGCTAGATGTAGTACAAGCCTTATGTCAATGGAAATACTATTCAATGGGATCTGAATTCATGATCAAAACAGATGAACAAAGTATAAAATATCTCCTTAGTCAATCACAACTCTCTGATTGTCATATCAAATGGACTGCTTTTATTCAAAGTTTTTATTTACTTATCCAATATTAACCTAAAAAAGAGAATGTTATTACCGATGCCTTAAGTAGAAGACCAAGTATTCATAATATCTCTGTTATATCTTTTGATTCCCTTATTCCTATGAATGATACCTATGATCAAGACCCCAGTTTTCAAGCTGATTGAAATAAATTAGTTGTAAATAACTGGATTCCAATAGATTCATTGTTTTATTCTGATGGATTTATGTTTTATGAGAAAATATTGTGTGTAGCTATTTCATTTAGATCATTTGTGTTACACGAAATTCATTGTCCGCTATATCAAGGCCATAAAAGTATTATTTGTATGGTATATACATTGGTTGAAGATTTTTATTAGTTACAAATGAAATATGATATTTTTAATTTTTTATTTGAGTGTTTAATTTGTCAAGAGTTAAGCGACACCGTGATAAGCAATATGGTTTGTTAATACCTTTACCAATCCTTGAACGACCATGTGAACATATTTCAATGGATTTTATAAGTGATTTTCCTAATACCCAAGCTAATCATGATATGATTTTGACTATTATAGATTGATTTAGCAAACATGCATATTTCATTTCATACAAAAAAACATTAACATCTCAAGTTGCACAATTATTTTTAAAGATTGTTTTCACTAACTATGGTTTACTAAAAGTTATTATTTTAAATCGTGATTCTAGATTTTGTAATAATTTTCAGATCACTTTATTTACTAATTTAAGTACAAAGATTGATTTCTCATCTACATTTCATCTTGAAACTAATGGACAAACAAAAGCTACTAACAGTACAATTTTAAATCTTTTGTGCGTATACACAATTTTAAAATCACAAATATTAGATACATATTTACATTTACTTTAATTTACATACAATAATACATCACATATAGCTACACAGAAAGCACATTCTAAAATCATTTATAAACATAGATTGCCTACACTTATTACATAATCATCAAACAAAATTAAAGCTGTTGATGATATTATCAATGTGCATGCTATTATTTTTACTGAAGTCAAAGACATGATTGCGAAAGCCTGGCAATCATACACTAAACAAGCTAACAAGAAAATGAAAGATATGAGTTTTAAAGTTGATTATGTTTAGTTATGCATTGAAAAGAGAAGATTACAAAGTGTTGAGAAACACTATGTTGTTAAGTTAGCCTCTAGATTTTATGGACCTTTCAAGATCATTTACAAAATCAATGACAATACATTTAAATTAAAACTACCCAAACACTAAAAAATCCAAAATACTTTTCATATCAGTTTGTTACGACCTTTTAAAGGCCAATTACTTGTCCATCCTGTCTATGAAAACCCTTCTTTGTTAGAAAAAGAAACTGAAATGCTTGAACATGAAACTATTCTAGATACTGACTTTATGACCACTAGAACTAGATGTAGATACTCTAGATATTTGGTTAAGTTTAAAAATTATCATGTTGAAGAGGCCCAATGGATGCACGCCTATGACCTAAGTACTTGTCTCTCATTGCTCGCTCCACATTGAGCTATTTAAATTAATAGACGTTTATGAGTTTAGAGTGCACTCGTATTAAATTAATATTATGATAGTTTTAATCTACCTATTTATTTTGTAGTTGAAGATTGCTAGGTATTCACTTTTATCGGTTTAATTTTATTATTTTTTAACAATTGTGAATGCTTCGATTGATGTGTAGAGCAGAAGGCGGTGGCGTTTGGAAGTACTAGGCGATAGTATGTATTTATATTACTTTAAAAAAATTATCATTTTTGATGGGTGCGCATCTTATCATTAAAGATCTGGTACTAATATTTAGACGCGCTTATTTATTAAATCACTTGACAAATATTTATTATTTTGTATGCGCAAGGACGCACGGTTTAAATATTTCATTAGTGAACATTGTATTTGGACACAACCCGACTTTTGGGCCTCTCAATCGCTTTGTTCTTTATTTGGACAAAAGTAAACACAAAAGCTAAAGCATGCTAATTGTAAAATTAAGCTATTTTTGAGCTTTGAGATGAATAAAATTTATAAATATATGCCTTGTGAAGCGCTCACACAAGGCATGGGGGGAGATTGTACTCAATTTGTCTTTTTGCCTCATGTCGTGCAAATATTCTTGCTTGCTTTTTGAGCTTAAGTAGAAATCTTTATTCTTGGGGACCTTCCGGCGCTTGCTACGTACACATCTAGCATCCGATTTGTGTACCAAATACCTAGAGTTGATGATTTGCTTGATGAGCTTAAGGGGGCTAGATTCTTTACTAAGATTGATTTGAGATTAGAATATCATTAGATTCATATGCGAGAGGGTGATAAAGTTAAAACTGCCTTTAGGATTGATCGTGGGCTATATAATTTTCTAGTGAGCCATTTGGGCTTACTAATGCTCTAGCTAATTTCTAGAGTCTTATGAATAGGATTTTGCATCCTTTCCTCTTTCAGCTTGTCCTAGTCTTCTTTAGTGACATATTGATTTACAACAATACTCTACAAGACCATTTATCATTCGAAGGAATTTCACACACTTGCTGCAGTCCACTGCTTGCCCGACTTTCTCCACATACTTCTGCAGATTGCATTGTTCCATAATCTATTTCACGACTTGTTCTTCCATGGCTATATCTTCCTTGAACTTGAACTGGTTGAAGGCCCTTGTCTCTACTGACAGCTCGTACGATGTGTATTATGTATGTTAGGACATCTGTTAGAAAGTCACTAAAGACAATCCGGTTAGCAATATGTAGTTCCTCCTTAGTCACGACCAAGGTTGTCCATGTCTGACAGACATGTCAAATCGTTCGACCTGTCCTGCCACGTCCGGTCTTGTTTGATCTGTTCCCCACCAAATTGGCCTATCGGACCGTTATGCGGGTCCAGTAAGCCTGGGCTCGGGTCCTGTAAGCTTGGGCCCTACAGCCAATAAACGATCATTTTTAGGCCTTGTCTTTCTTTTCTTTCTTACCTTTCTTTTCTTCATTTCTTTCTTGAATTTTCTCTATTCTTCTTTTATTTCTTTCTTGTCTTTCTTTTCTTTCTCTCACACAAAGACTCAAGAGAAAATATTAAAGATTAAAGTTTTAAACTAACAAGTTTAAAAACTCTCTCTTCTTTCCTCTCCCTCTCTCATGATTTAAATTTCATCCATCTCTCTCTCTCATATACACAATGGATTATGGCACAATGCAACCATCCTCTCCCATGGATGATGGACCATCATTTAAATTTCAGAATTTGAAATCTCTCTCTCTCTCTCTCTCTCTTCCCCCCCAACCCTAAACCCCAAAGTACTCTTGCTTTCTATAAAAATCTCCCCTCCCCCACCGTCTCATTCATCCTTTGAAGTTCTCCACCCCTCCTACTCCTTTCAAGCTCTTCATCATTTCTACTCTCTCAAGCTCTCTCCTTGAGTCCTCCCTTAATCTCTCAACCCTTTCAACCTCCTCCTCCATCAAGCTCTAGCCTCTCTCTACTCCTTCAAGCTCTCTATCCTTTCCACTCCTTCAATCATCTCACCTTCCACTCGTGACCCTCTAGGCTCTCTCTATACATCATCAATGGCACCCCCTCTCCATGAGGCCTTTCGCTTGCATTGTGCCTACTTCGAATGAGTGAAGGAGAAATCCAACACTTGCAAGTGGCAATGCAAGTACTGCCCAAAGTTGCAAAGCTCATACGTCACTCACCTTCTCATCCACCTTTGGAAATTAGGAGGGGAGGCCACACCATGCCCCGGTATTTTTGATGATGTCTATGAAGATTGTCGTCAGAAATACTTGCCATTGAAGCGATGCAAAGGCCTTTCAAGGGCAAGTGAGGAGGTGATCTCTCTCGATTATGAGGTTTTGGATGCGGAAGACAATCCCTCTCCAATTGTCTTGGTTTCCTCCGTTGGAGAGGCCTCTTCTATCCTATCTAGAAAAAACCATTCAAGTGGTGCACCTATGCCCAAGAGACAAGCCACTCTTGCCCAAGCAATGGGGCAAATTTTCGATCCTCTCTCCTTTCTCAAGGAGAGGAAAAGACAAGTGGAAATAGAGATTGCACGCACCATAATTGAGTGCAATCTCACTTTCCATATTCTCAAAGTGGATCGATGGAAGCAGATGGTAAAAGCCATTGCCACCACCGTTGGTCTATGCGAGGGATGATACGGTGCTATATACAATGATATACATACCAAGAAACTCGATGAGGAGAGAGAGAGAGAGGATTGATAAGTCCCTTGAGCTCGTGTGTGTTGGTTGGGTGAAGTATGGATGCTCTATCCGATTTGATGGCTAGAGTGATCGCAAAAAACGGGGATAGTTAACATCCTTGTCTCTTACCCACTTGGTACCTACTTCCTATGAGCGGTGGATGTAGGCACAAGGGGAAGGAGAACCACGGGCTCGTTCATGTATCAACACATACAACAAGCCATCATTGAGGTAATACTTTTAACTTCATTATTTTGTAATCTCTCTTTTTTTAAAACCTCCCAAATTTATTCTAATTTAAATGTGTATAATCTTATAGGTTGGGCTGTAAAATGTGGTGCAAGTTGTCACGGACAACGCCTCGAATGGTGCATCTATGGAGCGGAAACTTGAGACAGAGTTTTCGTCCATAGTATGGACACCATGGGCTACACATTGTCTAGATCTTCTTATGAATGATATAGACAAGTTGGAGTGGGTGGCGAGGATTATCAATGATGCTTGCATAATCATTGGCTTTGTCAACTTCAAGATCCGAGTTCTTGCGATTTATCGCTCATACTTGGACTTGGAGTCGAAGAAGCCCGTGAAGGCTTGGTTTCTAGTCATGTGGCTTCTCCTCGAGCGTCTCTATGACGTTCGCAATAAGCTACCAAAAACGGTCATATCAGATGAGTTTAAGGAGTTGACTGAAGAGGAGTCCACATCAAGTCAAGTGGAAGCAAAGGCTGTTCAAAGGCTTTGCTTAAAGGAGAAAATTTGGATGGATGTGAGGCATTATCATTGCCGTCGCTCCTATCTACAAGGTGCTTTGTATGACGGATATGGAGGGGGCTATAGAGGGTCACCAAAGTGAGTGATGATATTCTCATACATGAACAAAGCCATGCTATTGACATCATCCCACTTGAGAGCTTTGGCTTCCCACCACTTCATCACATAATCGATACTACCAGGATATTGGCCTCCTCTATCATCTTATGGTGGATGCGATGGAGGAGATACAATTATCGATAATCTTCGATGGGGAGGTCTCTTCTTCATGGAATTTTTTTATTTTTTATTTTTAAAAATGATTCATACTTCTTTTTAGTTTTAGAATCTATAATTCATATTGTCTTACACTCATTCTATTCAAATTTTACCTCTAAATCTCCCTCTAAATCTCTATCATCTTACACCTATTGTAATGATATCTTGGATACGACCCCTAAAAGAGATGATATTCTCTTTTTGATAAAGAGAAGATGGGAGTGGATACATGGGTTTGCGGCACTCTTGCATTCCGCCTTTAAAAAACCCTCTCTCTTCATTATGCCGATCGTGATGCCTTTCTTCCAAAGGCTTTGGCGGAAGAGCACCATGGTGCCTTCCTCTTGGAGCTTATTAATTATAGCGATCAAAGGGGCACTGCTTTCGCATCTACCATTTGTTGAAAGCGAGAATCACTGGTGAAGCCTCTTTTTTGGTGGGAGTCATTAGGCTACCAATTGTCTCACCTCCAAGGAGTGGCCTTACGCATTTTTATACATGATTAAAAATCTATTCTTTTTTTCATTTAATTCTAGTTACAATTTACAACTTGCAAGTTTAAAGTTTAAACTTATTTTTTCTTCACATGGTTTAGGATTGTTCATCACGTGCATGTGAGAGAAATTGGTCCGCCTATTTCCTCGTGCACACTCAAATTCGTAATAAGCTTAATAGATGACAATTGGAGCGACTAATTTATTGTCGCTCCAATTTATGCACGCTACGCAATATGCATGAGATGTCTATGGTGGCAAGATAGGTGCTATGTATTCAATTTTTATACTTTTTAGCTCATAACTCTATTTATAGATTATTAAAGATATTTAGAGAAGTTTTATTTGTTTAATCTAAGTTTTTTATTCTTTAAATGTATAGATAAATGTGGATTCACTCAAGCTCTCTGCTAGTACACTTAAAAGCATGAATCGTTAGAGAGATTGGAGAAGGAGGAGCAAATCTTTAGGGAGCTTACTTGGAGCTTGAGGAGATAGATAGGTAGTTCTCTCGCACTTGTGCACGACGTGCTTGTGTTGTTATTCGCCGTCGCACTGGTAGCGATGGAGCTTCCACTTTGGCATCCACATCGGCTACCTGTGATGCTTGTGGAGCCCTTAGATGTTACAGGAGACGTGGGAGTGGCTAGAGAAGTACTCCTAGTTCGGCCCAAGAGGACATACCTATCACTGCCTCTCACCTAGATCTTAGAGAGCCCAAGAATGATGAGAAGAGAAATATCATTGGTGAGGGTGATTTTGTTGAGAAGGGTGATGGCTCCTTAAGTGGCGACGAGGATGCTTCCACCTTTGATGCCGAGAGTGATATGAGCACCTAGAGTAATCATGTATCTTGATTGTTGATTCGGATGGAGTCATGGATGATGACTTTTATCTCAATCCATTTTTGTATACTTTTTGTATGAGATTGCACATCTGGCTCATAATAAAGTTTTGGTTTCATTATTCATACTACACTCTTGAGTCTTGTTTAAACTCTCTTTTACACATTTGACTTGAATCTCTAAGTTTATGTTATAACTTTTAAGTCTAAACATTAAGCATAGACTTAAAAAATTATATATATTTTTTCTTTCATCGTGAACGTAACATCGGAAATAGGTCCAACATTTATTAGTCCGATTAGTACCTTACTAGCATCGGACTGTACTAATCAGACGCCATCAGACGTGACAATCCTGGTCAGGATACGGTCTAGATGGGTATGGGCAAGTTTATGATCATCTAAAGGGACAGCTGAATCATGAGATTACTTACTCCCAAAGGAACTTGGTCGTGGTCCTAGCATTGTTTTTTTAGTAGCTCGTGCTTTTGTCCACTTTGTGAGGTAGTTTGTGGCGACTATAATATACTTGGCCTACGAGTATTGTGCTGTAGGAATAATCGACTCAATCCAAGTCAATCCTTCATTTTTTGAATGACCGTCTTGCTACGATTGGGGTGAGCTCTATCTTGTCCTTGCGAATAGGGACGTTGGTCTATTGGCATTCATCACAGTGCTTCACGAATCATGCTGCATCAAGAAAAGCATGGGCCACCACAATTGAAACTGCAACACCTTGTGTGCTGTCGTATATCTGTTGAAGTGTCCTCCTGTAATTCTGTCATGTGCCTCTACAAGTACATCATGCATCTCATGTTCACACACACATCGTCATAGTAAGCCATCTTGTCCTAACCTGTTGTAATATTTCCACACGAAATATTAATGATTTTAGACCTCACACATCACGCGCAAAAGCGGTTCAAAATAATCTCCTGCATCGATAAATATTAGTGGCTAAGTGTTCCCTCTGCGCGCATTATAAATTCCAGCTCCGTGTCATGTATGGAAGACCATGGCTTAAACCCGTAGTTCCACGCGGGAACACCCTTCATGGGAAAAAGCAAATGGATAATGGACAAAAGTTTTGCAAATTTTTTTAATTATAAACCCCTCCCCCCCCCCCCCTCCCCCTCCCCCCTTTCCCCCCAGCCGATGCATGGTGGGGAGAGGGAGTGTGAGAAGTCCTTGAGAGGTGGAGAGCATGGGGGAGGGAGAAGGCATGCAAGTAAGCCACGTGGGTGGCTCTCACCCCCCCCCCCCCCCCCCCCCCCCCCACCCCTGAAGCTGGTGGAAGAGGGGGGAGAAGAGAGAGAGAGAGGGAGCCGTGCTGTTGGAGACGCCGTACTGCCCGTCGCCACCCTAAGGAAGCGTCGCTAACTACTGCCACTGCCGCCCATGCTACCGTCTCACCATCACCATCATCATAATCGCCATCATCGCCATCGTTCTCTCTTTCATCCTCTCCATCATCATGCTCTTTTTCCACAACTTCTGTCAGAAGCCAGAAGCTTAGAAGCTTCTTTGGAAGCTTCTAATTTTAAGCCTCCTTAAGCCCTGTTCTCCCGTGCATTTCCCAGGGTTTTAAACCCAAGTCTCCAAGGCTCGTGTCTTGCGTGGGAGAGGGAGACCACGGACTGTGAGACTTCGGGACACGCGAGTAATCCAAGGGGGAGTTGCTGCGACGAAATT
This sequence comes from Lygodium microphyllum, assembly GCF_053477565.2. Taxonomy (NCBI): domain Eukaryota; kingdom Viridiplantae; phylum Streptophyta; class Polypodiopsida; order Schizaeales; family Lygodiaceae; genus Lygodium; species Lygodium microphyllum. Next base: position 12,998,742 of record NC_141159.1, on the reverse strand, counting down.
CACTACATAATGGCTCCTAAGCCAAAGACGCGAGGCGCACATGCGGGAGCTTCCACTCCAAGTTTGTGTGTGGACAACACCCCGAACCTCAATGCCCAAGTTTTTAAAATTGATTCTCGCATGAAAAGAATGCATTTAATTCACGCAGTCGAGTTAAATACATTTGAAAATTTTAATTGCTCACCCGATTTTACAAGATTTAGTTGCATGATGTGCATTTGAAATTGCTTGCACTTTCAAGTTGCAATCCTGAACGCATATTGCATAGGTCAAAATGTAGATTTATCTAAAAGCATCCTTGATTGCCTCGTGAAAAAGAACAGCACATAATGCATTTAGGTAACAATTTCCTAGTTGTGATTCGTATGAGATAATCGTTGACGTCCATTAGATGTTGTCCAAGTAGTTGCAATGCATGAAAGGGATTTATGTACCTTGCAAATTGCATGTGGTGATAATTACATCCTAGGTTTGGGCTAAGTGTTGAAGGACGAATTAAATCAATAATAGTCTCATGGCATTCGCTCATGCATGGAGTTTTTTTATCGAAGTTTGTAGTTAGGAAATGATGCATTTTCATATTAAAGCTTAAATTCAATGCATTAAACGAAGGGTTTATAGGCATAGTTCTTGATGTAAATCAACGTAGGGTTTATACGAGTTAGCTTTGAATTGTTGATTATTATAGTTTAGGCAAGGAAAAGTAACGATCATTGTAGAACTTTTAGCTGCATAGCAGAAAAAAGTCTATGAATCGCTTATTTACATGGAATGTCATATCTTGCAACTATTTACATCTTTTAGGAAAAGTATTTGCATCTCTAAGGAAAGATCACCTCTTGTCGCAAGACAATTAGATCAATTAGATAAATCACTTGTAATGGTGTAACTCAAATGATGATCACCTCAATGCGCTAGGTAAAGCTAAGCCGTGATAAAATTTTTCCTAGTATCACACTCGAAAATTCGACTTAATATTTCTGACCTCAAAGGTCCTACCCACATTCACGGAATGTTAGGGTTAGTTAAACGCCCATGCAAGAACAATCTAGGGTTCTTACCCTAGGGTCAATTGGCCTAATACTAGACTTCCGCAGGGAAATTAGAAACCCTAGGGCTAAGCGTTATTGACCTAGCATGGTTAGGGTTGGATTGGGTCGAGAGGACTCCCAAACCCTACATCTTGACCAAAGGTATTCTTGACCAAGGAATACGGTGTGACGGGAGAAATAATCCCACAAGTTAGGTGCGATACTTATCTCGTGCAACAAGTTGCAACGTTGCATGATCTTGTGTTAAATCACAAAATAGTATTGCCACTCCTTAGAACAAGGTTAGCAAGTTCTATGTACAAGTCTAATTTGCAAGAGGATAAGTAGACATCCTGCTATGAAGATTGAGATCTTTTGAAAGCTTATTTAATAGTTTTTGATAGTTTGGAATGGATTGAGTATGAGTTATGAGGTTCTGATGACCTTCTGTAGACCCTCTGTAGAGCCTCTGTCTCTGCTCTGTCTCTGTATTGTAACTGTACTGTAGCTGTTCTGGTGATGTACTGTAACTGTTATATAGACCTTCTGTAAGTGTTCTATAGAATGTATGTGTGACTTTGGAAAAGTTTTCTAACCTTTGGAAAGGATGAATCTAATTTCAAAAGAGCTAAAACAAGTGGAAGAAACAGCTGCTGAAGACTAAAGAGAAGACTAAGTGACAGTGACAGTAGTGAGCTGTGAAAAGACACTATAGTGGCTCTGGTGACTCTTCGTATCAAACATATCTGTTGGGAGGTACATCCATGACCTAAGAAGGATTATTGAGGGTTATTATGAGAGTATTGTAGTGAGGATATGATGTACTATTGAGAGAGAGAGAGAGAAAGAGAGAGAGAGAGAGAGAGAGAGAGAGAGAGAGAGAGCCAGAGATAGTCAATTTTATCAAAACAGTGTAACTGTATATGAGAGATTGAGAGAGAGAACTATGAATACATTGAAGATGAATAATATGTGATTGATTTTTATTCAAAGATGGTGTATTCTTTGTGTTCTTTGTTCTATTGAAGAATTTTATGAAGATGTTGAAGAATATGGTTGATTCTATCAAATCCGTGGGAGAAATCTACTATGATGCTGCGTGAAGATTTGCTGTTTTCTTTGTTTTGATGATCAAAAGAATGTAATAAAAGCTTGTTGATGTTACAAGATAGATTTTCTTGCAAGAGAATTCTCTTTTCCTTGGTGTTCCTCTTGGGGCTCCATGTTTTTGGTGCGCAGCCGGGCAAACTTGCCATCAACAAGCATCAAAAGAGACTAAAAATGAAGGAATTGGCATTGCCAAGAAGAGGAGAATTCAATGTATGTTTGTAAAGTTCCTTCTTCCACTGAAGAGTTGGAATTTCTTATTATCAAAGTCACTTTCCACAAGAAGTTCATCCCACAATGGCGGAAATATATCACCATCATGATGCATGCTCTATGTGGTGGACTGTTTCCTCTTCCTGTTGAAGCAACAGAAACTTGCATCTTGGTGGCAAACTGTTTGGGAACAAACTGAAGAGCAGAAAAAGAGAGAATGACTATCCATGGAAGATTTAGCATTCATTGAGAAGTTTCCAGACATCATTAAGTGGGAGATTGTGAAGAAGCTTCAGGAGTCTTGGTCTGTAGAGGTTCACAAAGACAAGATGGAAAAGAGTTGGAATTTGTTTGTGGATGCTCAACATCAAGATACATGGGATTCTTGGTGCACTGATAATCTTCTGTTTGCCCTATTAGCAACCGACTGGAAGTTGGTAGACAGAGTGTTTTTTACAACATACACTGTTGAAACCCTCAGAAGCTTTCATTATGAAAGCCGAATTCAGAGATGTTGAAAAGAAGGAAGTAGAAGAGATGCTAGCCAGAGAATCCATCAGAGACTGAAGCCCTCTCTGATACTACCTGTTGAGTCCAGACCAACTGGTTGAAGCCAACCCCCTGATGAACGATGCAATAAAGAGGCAAGCATTAGAACGAGTCCAGAGGTACGTGAGAAGAGAGAATGCAAAAATCAAAGCTGAGAACGAGCTCGCAGCAGAAGCCTCCTTTGACGCCATAAAAATACTCTTTATAGAAGTTCCCATGGCGACTCAAGGTCCCCTTCCTAGTTAGATTCGTCTTGGAAATATTAATGACAGGCCAGTAAATGTAGTCTCATTGCCAGTTTTTAAGGGAGAGTACAATGAAGACCCTGATCTTCATGTAGCAAAGTTTATGGTAGCATGTGTGACTAACAATGCCAGAACCCCTGAGCATCGGTTAGCAATATTCCCCACCACTTTCAAGGGCGCGGCGTTTCAGTGGTATGAGAGACAAGCAGCAGGAACTTTTGGCACATGGGACAACCTGAAGTTGGCATTCCTCACTAAATTTAGGCGTAAAGGTTTTGAAGAGCAGATGTGAGAGGAGTTCATGAACCTAAGTCAGTCCTCTGGAGAAAGAGTAGAAGCTTATGTCTCGCGAATGAAATCCATCTTGAAGAGATTGACTAACCATCATTTGGATGAAGGAATCTAGAAAGGAGTGTTTCTCAGGGGCCTACAACCAGAAGTTCGCAAGTTCGTAGAATTGGGAAGACCAGTCAATCTGCAAGCTGCAGTGGAAGGTGCAAGATTGTATGATGAAGTTGAAGCAAGACTGTCAATGACTCCAGGAAGAGGAGTCTTACCTCCTCCCATGCTTGGAATGGTATATCCACCAAATGCAGTCCTAGGGACAGTTTCCTACCCCTATCCCCGGATGCAAACAGTGCTGCAGTATAATGCACCTAATCTAGTGTGGTCACCACAGACGACAATGCCTCAAATGATGGTTCAACCACAACAACAGTGGTCTCAAACAGTCCCTCCAATGGCGACTCAACAACAGTGGAATCTTACCAACTAGAATCAACAAGCCCAAGTCTCAACAAGAGCTCTGAATCAGAGTCAGAATAGAGGACCTTCTGGATTGACCCAACCAGTTTATGCAGTAATTACAGACGCTTCCCAAAACCCTACTACAAGTACTTCGGGAGGTGAAAATCTGAAGGACTACTTATTCAACTCAGTTACAAGTATCAAGAAAGAGCTTCTCGATGTGATTATAGAGCAGTTACAGACGCTGAAGGTGAATATCGCCAATATATCCACTTCTGCGGGAGCTGGAAGAGATGTGATGTGCTCTAATACATGGTGTGGAAAGTGTCATCAAGCGGGATATTTAGCCACTGAATGTATCCGAAAACCAACCATTCCCTGGAGCCTTTTATTCCTATTGTTTGAGGAAGAACCATACAGAGGATATTTGCTCTCTGAAAGAGATGCATGAACGAAGACAGAAGGATGAAAATGCAAGATTCAACTTGCTAGAATCCAAAATGACAACACATGATATTGGACCAAAGCCTAGGGAATTTGGTCCTAATTTCGGTCCGAGGAGGTTTTCCTCTCAAAGTTATAGAGGACGACAGTCTGGCGGTGGTCAGAGATAAGAGGTGGAATGTTATAGGTGTGGAGAAAAGGGACATATCTCCCCGAATTGTCCAAACCCTAGACGATCAGTGGATTACAAGCCCTTATGCAGCCGATGCAAAGGAGAAGGCCACACTGCAAAGGATTGTCCTAGTCTAGCCCCTGTAAAGGCCAATGCCACTGATAGCCAATAGAAGGTACAAGAGCCTGCTTCCAATTTGGTCGAGTTGGAAGTTGCTGCTGTTACACATACCAAGAAGAAGGAACCAGTGGTTCAGAACAAAAATGATTCTCCTGCTAAGACTGTGAAGTTCAACCTGCCAACAGAGGGACAGAGCAGTATAGAACAGAACAGTGCAGTACAGAGCACTATAGTACCACAGAGAGTTACAGAGACAATCCCAGAGATAGGACCAGAGACCCAGGAGATAGAAGATACAGAAGCACTTCTAGAGACAAAAGAAGTACTGATGCAACAATTGTTAGAAAAAAAAGGAAAGATGAAAATGGGTGTAGCCCCATTCCCTAGTGGGTTGGAGAAGCCTATGGATCCTATCAAAGATTATGACTTGGTCAAAGATCTAGACACTTTTAAACCAAACTTAACATTCCGGCAATTGCTGATATTGTCTCCCAGCTGCCGAAAGAGATTCAAAAGCATCTTGACAAGAAGGCGTGGACTAAGGATCGCTCCTTCCACAGCGACCAATACCAATAAGGCCTCGGAGCTTGTAAAGGAAGTCGATGTGGCTAACGCCTTCCTAGATCCTGGAACCCTAGAGTTTAGTATATGGATAGAAGGATGCTTCATTTCAGATGCATTGATTGATGGAGCATCAGTAAACATAATGACGGATGTGACAATGAAGGACTTAGGGTTGTAAGGAATTCAACCTACACGGTGGCTTATCTGATTGGCAGACCAAAGTAGAGTCAAACCGTTAGGTATCCTCCCATACATAAAAACAACCCTTGCAGGAAGAGACTATTGACTGACATATTTGGTGGTCAAACCAAATTCTTATGGGATCTCATACCCTCTGCTGTTGGGAATACCTTAGCTTTTTTAAGCAAGAGCCAGGACGGATTGGTTCAAAGGAATCCTAATCCTAGGAAGATGACCCAATAAAGTAGTGTTGAAGCTGTATGGATCGCAAAAAGGCAATGGATCCACATCCATTGAAGTCATAACTGACTCCTCTAACGAGATAATAGATGGTACATCAGAAGATGAAGAGGCTGTTAAGCAAATCTTTCATAAGAAAACAGAGGCATAGTCTCTAACAGTGGGCACTGTAAGCCAACGGCCAAGGGAAGTAAAATCCTTATCCATGGGAGAATATCTCCTGCCTCAATTAGAATTAACTTCTGAAATCACCTCTGACAGTGAAATAGAAGCGTGGATGTACTGTTCTCCCTGTTACATGGCAGTCCGCAGAGACAGAGCAGAGTCAATATAGAGACAGTACATTTACAGAGCAAAGACAGTACAGAGACAGAGGAGATACAGAGCGGCTACAGAACAGAGACAGAGTGGATACAGAGACAGTAATAGATACAGAGTCAGAGCCAAAGGCAGAAGCAGAGTCTGAAGCTGTGATAGAAGTAGAAGTAGATGCAGAGGCAGAAGATCTGTTCTCCTCCTCTACAGAGCCTCTACAGAAGCTGAGATAGAGCCTCTAGAGGAAGAGAATGGAAATGATGAGGAAGAAAATGAAGCAGGTTATGAAAGTACAGATGAAGAATTCCCTCTGATAGAGGATGATCTTGTTGATGTCCCTATAGAGACCTCAGAGGCCGAAGATCTTCGGGTGCTAGAGGGAATGACTATGGTTCCATTTGGGTTGACCAATAGACCACAAAGTATGCAGAATCTGTATAAGCAATGGATTAAAAGTATAAAAATTAAGTTCACCAGTGGCTCCTGTCGCCCTGACCATTCAGTCCAGAGAAAAGACAATAATGATGCCCATTGTCAACAGAAGCCAAAGCCCTTAGAGCCACGACCTCTAGAAGGTCCGTGCTATGTGACATTCCTGGACGCATCCTCTGAAGATGAATCCCTAATTCCGGAAGAAATCACTACCAACACAGAAGCAAACAAATCTCTGATACCCTTTCCGTAACCTAAACAGACAAACGAGTCATTTGTTCAGGACACTGATTCTAGTGGGACATCAGACGAGGATACTACTCTCTTGAAAGAGTCAAACCTCTATCCAGAAGCAATCTGTGTAATGTTCCTGGATACTGAAGGTACCGAACGTCACCTGAAAGTGGGTCTCAATCTTCCAGAAGAACTAGTGGTCCTGTGAGACCTACTCAAAGAGAACTTAGACATGTTCGCTTGGTCCTACAAAGACCTAAAGGGGATTGATCCCGTAGTATGCCAACATCACATTGATTTAGAGCCTGATGCCAAACCTGTAAGGCAAAGACAAAGGCATATGAATCCTAATTATTCTGCTCTGGTGAAGGCCGAATTATTGAAACTTCTTGAAGCAGAGTTCATCTATCCCGGGCTAACAGTGAATGGGTTTCGCCCATTGTGGTAGTACCCAAGAAGAACGGGAAACTTTGAATATGTGTCGACTTTTGAAAGCTCAATTCGAAGAAGAAGAAGGATCATTTCCCTATTTCTTTTACAGACCAACTGTTGGACACAATAGTAGGCCATGAGCTTTATTCCCTCTTGGATGGATTCAGTGGATATAACCAAGTCCAAATCGCAGAAGAGGACCAATCTAAACAACCTTCATCACAGAATGGGGGACCTATGCCTACAGAGTGATGCCATTCGGGCTCTGTAATGCTCCTGCCACCTTCCAATGAGTAATGATGGCTGCCTTCCAGAATCATCTACATGATTTCATTGAGGTGTATCTTGATGACTTTTGTGTCTATAGTTTGATCCGTGAGCAGTGGGGACACCTAAAGCAATGTTTTGACAGATGTCGAGAGTATGAGATTTCTCTCAACCCTGAAAAATGTGTCTTTGGGGTCCGGCAACAGATGACTCGTTTCTTTGAGGACCCGGTAAAGATTGAAAAGATTGCCGCCTTAACAGCACCAACAAACCTCAAGTAATTGAGAGGATTTCTTGGCCATGTGGGCTATTACAAAAGATTTATTGCGTATTTTGCAACCAAGGCAGCCCCTCTGCACAAGCTCCTAACAAAAGAAACTGACTTCCTTTGGACGAATGACTGTGAAAAAGCCTTTAATACCCTAAAACAGTGCTTGATCCAAGCACCTAGTTTGCAGCCTCTTGATTGGATGAAGGAGTTCCATGTGCACGCAGATGCATCAGTTGAAGGACTAGGTGATGTCCTATGTCAAAAGGGCCCCTCTAAATTAGATCAACCGATATATTATGCAAGCCGAAAGGTCAGTGATAGGGAAGGGAACTATACAGTGACAGAGCTTGAGTGCTTGGCAATGGTGTTTGCACTGGAGAAGTTTCGACACTATCTATTGTCAACGCATTTCAAGTTCTACGTGGATCATGAAGCCTTGTCCTTCTTGATGAACAAAGCAGATGTTAAAGGACGACTGATGAGATGGTTGCTCCTATTCCAGGAGTTCGACTTTGAAGTGGTCACTAAGCCCGACCGTTCCCATGTCCTAGCTGATCATCTATCATGGATCCCTCAAACAGAAGAAGAGGAACAGGATGATCTAGACCTTCCTGATGCTTCTTTGTTTCTAGTTGAAACAGTTACTCCTTGGTATGCAGACATAGCCAATCTCCTAGCAACTCAATAATATCCTCCTGGCATCTCAAGCCGTGAAAAGAAGAAGCTTCTGTTAGAATCAGCCCCCTATACCTTGTTAGGCGGTGCACTATACAAGAAATACAAAGATATAGTGCTACGAAGATGTGTTGCAGGAGATGAAATCGGCACAATATTGAAAGAATGCCATGACGAACCATGTAGTGGACACTTCGCAGGAGAAGCGACAGCCAGGAAAGCTCTATTAGCAGGATACTGGTGGTCGACCCTCCACAAGGATGCATATGATTACTGTAAGAGATGCGATGCTTGTCAGCAAATGGAAAAATCCACCAAAACAAGTGCCATGTAACTGCAACCCATTCTTTCCCTAAAGCCGTTTGAGAAGTGGGGGATTGATTTTGTGGGTCCCATTGATCCACCCACCAGACGGAAGCAGAACAGATACATCTTAGTATGTACGGATTATGTCACAAAGTGGTGTGAAGCTAAAGCCCTGAAGCTAGACAATGGTAACAGCGTAGCCCTGTTCATGTATGAGAATATTATCACCCGTTTTGGCAGTCCCCTTGAGCTGGTAAGTGACAGAGGTACTCATTTCCTTAACAAAATTGTGGAGGAGCTGACTGAATTGTATAAGATCTGCCATCGTAAGTCCACTCCCTATTACCCCAGAGCCAATGGCCAAGTTGAAGTCACTAATCGCATTCTTTGTTCGATTTTGACAAGAATGATTACCACATATCGTCGCGACTGGGATGATCGACTTATAGAGGCCCTCTAGGCATATAGAACCTCCCATAAGGTAGCTACATGACAGACCCCCTTTCAGCTAGTGTATGGTACAGAAGCTGTGTTTCCTGTTGAGCTGAAATTTTTCTCTTTGCGAGTGGCAGTTAAAGAATGCTTGGGAGATAGTGAGTCACTGCAATGTCGTCTCCTGCACTTGGAATGCTTGGATGAGATATGACGGATGGCCCTACAGTGCGTGGAAACCACTCAAGCGCGATGCAAGGTCTATCATGATAGTTTCATCAAGCACAAGGAGTTTAAAGAAGGTAATCTTGTCCTAGCCTATGATTCGAGTTTTGGCAAGTTTCATGGCAAGCTCCAACAACGGTAGATGGGCCCGTACAAGGTACTTGCTGTCAATCCTAACGGCTATGTTCAGGTGCAGACCGTTGATGCCTCTGATGATCCTTTCCTAAGGAATGGCTACGTCTGAAGAAGTACTTCCCTCCCTGGGAATCTTGACAATCACAGTCAACCTACCCTTTCCCTTTTGGGCATTGCACTGTCCTTGTCGTGCTTCTGATAGCCATTATGATTCTCCTCATGAGGCGGTCTCGTTCTGCTACCCCCTCGCAAAAACATGTCAACCCGATATTGTTCTCTTCTCGTCTGATCCAACAACGGTGGCGAGGTTAGTCCTAACATATGGTATTTCTACCATTCTTTTTCTTAATGAAAAAAAAAAGGAAAAAAAAAGAGAAAAGAAAAAACAAAACAACAAAACTGTTATGGAAGAAAATGAAGAAATTGTCTGTCATAACAGGCCTCGTTCCAAGAAAAGGTGGAAACACCCTTGGACGAGAAGCTGACTATGGAAAAGGTGGTAACACCCCGTAGTTCAGGAGAGTTGACTCACCAGCAGAACCTCTTCAGCAAGTAATTTGAAGCCACCTCCCTTGGTGCGGTGTCTCTACATTATTAGTCCATTTGCCCTTCTTAATAAACGACTCTTCTTATCAATCATTGAAGTATAAGATTTGTAGGCTGCCTCCCTAGGTACGCCTTGCCCTCAAGATCCTGATGACACCAACAGCCGACATAATCTTCATTACCAACACCTGGAGTGATGTGAGTTGATATTTTTCCTTTTTACTCCGTGTCATGCACGGTTCATCCGTTATTAATTTCTGCGGGTTTTGGAGTCTTTTTCGTGCCAGCCTTTTCCCCACTTTTTCCTTTTCCCTCCCCCCTCTCTTGATTTCCGGATTTTTAGTTATTAAATTTTTCGAGTGTTTTCGGATGTATTTTTTGTGTTTTTTCCATGTGAACCCTTCCTAATTTTTCCCACACTGAGTTTTGATGCACCAGTCCTATGAATTCTTTTTTTTTCAGACATTTTTTCTTTTTACCGCTTGCTATTCCAACGCACGGTTCCTCCCATATTAATTTTCGAGTCCATTTTCAGGCCTATTTTTGGGGTTTTTTCCATGTGAACGCATCCTATCTCGATCGGAACTGTGTTTTGACATTATAGACTTGTCGGACACATTGTTATGCACACTTTTCCTTCTTTCTATACTTCATTCCGATGCGCGGATTTTTCGATATTAATGTTCGTATGTATTTTCGGGTTTTTTTTTGCGTTTTTTCCATGTGAACACCCTGATTTTGTCCCGGAACTGGTGTTGCATATTTCCAACATTTTTCCCTTGTCTCCCAGTCTATTTTTCCTTTTTACGAATTTTTGTTCTGACAAATGGTTTGGATTTTATTAATTTTTCTTCTTTTTTTTCCATTAACCACGTTTCTTGCCTCGCGCGTGAACGTGCCTGTTTTTGGTTTTACGCACCTCGGGACACCCCCGTGGCGTCTGTGGCTTGTGCATAGCCACCCCTGCCCCTTCTGATCCAACCGTTGTAATTTTTTTTAATTCTCGCCCCGTGCCTGTGCGCGGACCGGGGGTGCGCTCCTTTTTTACCACCCATAACAAATTTTTTATTTTCTAATTATCATTATTATTATTGTTGTTGTTATTTTTCTTTTTCAACACCAAGCAGAGAACCAAAAACAAACCCAAACCCCACCAACATAACACACCATAACAACACACAAACAAAACCCATCAATCCTCATACCACAATCCATAATTTATTTATTTATTATTAAAAAAAACAAAAACACAAGCGAAAACGAAAAGAGAAAAAACAAAACCCACAACAACAACAATGGTTTTACATAATTTATTAATTTAAAAAAAACACCACAACACCCAAATAAACGATCAAAAAATCAATCAAATCATCAAACAAATTCAAAATAAAACCAAAACAAACACTAAGAAAAAAAAAACATAACTACACACACGTAACGACTTACCTGCCACCCTTCTCGCTGTCCCTGCGACCTCCCTATTCTCGCCTCGACCTGCGACACGCCATCTCGCCTCTTACCTCTCCCTCTACGGTGCCCCTGCCACCCATCCCTCTCCTCGCTCGCCTTCATCTGCGGATCCTCCCCTCCTTCCTGCTCGCTGGGCCACTCCCTCTTCAGCCCCGGCTTCCTTACTCCTTCCCCTCCTCTTCCTCCCATCACGCCTCTTGCCTCCTACCGCTCCCTCTGCGGCCCCTCCTCCCCATCACTCCCCTCCTCCGCCTGGCCCGCTTGGCTTGCCCACACCGCTCGCCCTTCCTCTTTGCGCCCCCTCGCCGTTTTTGGGCACCCCTGCCCGTCGCCCATTTCACCTCCCTCCCACCTTACCCCTGCCCGCCCGTATTTTCCCCCCTAACCTGCCCTTTGCCCTTTCTCCCACCTTACCCCTGTCCTTCGTCTTTTGCCCCCCTACCCTACCCTTACCATCCCCTTCCCCACCCCCTCCTAAGCCCCTCATCCCACCTCCCTGCCACACCCCCCCATAGCCCCCGTTCCCCTGCCACATCCTCCACCACTTCCGCTAAACCCTGCTGCCACCCCATCGTCAACCCTACCTCCCTTTTTGTGCAACGCCATGTCCCCACCGCCACCTTGTTCACCCACCTTGCTTGCCGGAGTTTGTGCGAGTAATAGCGCGTGTCGCGGGTGTGTTCGTGTCGTGCTCGGGCATCGTCCCTAGGTGTGCACGCGCGAGGACGCGCTTTTGAATTGTTCGTGCGGTGGTTGCAACCGTTCCTATGCCGTGACGGGTATTTCAAAACCCGCAAACACCCCTAACAACACACAAAAAAATACATAAAAATAAATATAAACCACCTAAAACCTTTAACAAATCCAAACATTCATTTAAAAATAAAAAAAATTGTTTTTTTTTGAAAATTTATCAATATTTTTGAAATTATTTGGACTATTTGTAAGGTGAAAATTAAACAAAAAAAATTCAAAATTTGAAAGTTACTTCAAAATTACATGAAAAATGAATAAAATTCATTAAAAAGTAGTAAAATTACATAAGTAAATTCAAAAAATTTTCAAAAAATTCCACACACCTCCTATCCCTTTTTTCACTAATTTTTTAATTTAACATATTTTCATAAAAGGCAAAAAGATTCTAAAAAGAAAAACCCCTAATTATCAATCATAAAAATTCATTTTAAATCCTACCAATCAGCTGAAAATCATGGCCGATTAACATCCATTGTGGATATTTCTTAAATGGCTAATTTTTTTCTTCATCATATATCCATGTGCTATATATCCATATTTAATTATTATTTTTAAAAAAAAACCACGTATAATTTATTTATTTTTAAATAAAAAACACATAAAACAAATAAACCAAAATACATAATAAAATAAATTAACCAAAGCACACTATAACACCAAAACAAATACACCTAAAATATAACCTCCACACAATTTAAACTTTAAAATAATAATAATAATAAATACCAAATTAAAATTAAAATATATTAAAAATTATCAAACCCACTAAGGTATTTTATTTTTTGTTCAGTCAGTGGTCTTTGATTTTGTTTGACTGGATTCATTGCTTTTGGGAGACTCTTTCGTACGCCTTCCGGCCATTGCATATATACCCCTACCATGTATTTATTTTGTGAGTTTTATTTAATTTCATTACTCTCTTAATCACAAATTAATTGTTAAAATGAACTCTTTATTCACCTACATTTTCCACGCGCATTCGCGCTAAACACACAATTTAATAATTTTAAAATCTACCAGCCGTTCACTTTGCACGCGCTACGTGCGCTTAAGAGGCACCTTAATTTGTAATAACAATGAACCAGCCATCACGAAGAAGCACGTGCTAGCAAAAAAACGCTCCACATCACTATTAATTTTTAATTAAGGAATTTGCATTTAGAGACCCAGTCTGGGAATCGTAGTCCGGGTTACGCTAAAGCACCGTTTCAACATAATAATTTGTAATTAATATTTTTAAGAAGGAACCGTCGTTTTCTTATTAAGGTTTATAACCTAATAAAATGTCACCCATTGTTACTAATTTCTTAAAATGAACCCTTCATTAAAATAATTATCCCTCATTGCACTTTTCTCCCATTTTTAATAAACACGCTTCGTGGGATGGGTGCGTACCAGTCTTTTAGTTAACACTGATGGTCAAGGTTATGGTCAAGTCTTGATGTACATTCTTCTAGTAGTCTGATTTGTTTATGTGTTACGATTACGAGAACCGTATGTAGTTATTTCTTTCTTGCCTGATACGGGGATTTGGGTGCTTGAATGTTGCATCGCATGAAGTTTTTGGTCGTATATGTATAGAGGTCATGTCGAAATTTTTCTAGGATGTGTATTATCTGGGGTGGTAACTGGGTTAGTTACGTCTATGTCTATATGTGTGTTCTTCTTTTTGATTGATTCCTTTTTTATAGCCCTTTGGTTATTTTGCAGACATTCTTTGTGACTGTTTGTATCGTGGTGTGTGGTTTTACCATCTGAATGGTGCCTCACGCTCCTCCCCCTATCCAGTATGTCCCACTGGTTAGTAGGGATTACTCTTCCCTACTCACTTTTGAGCCGCTTACGAAGGCAGGACTTGCAACTTTTGTAGTTGCCTCATTTCCTTTGATTCTAGAAGATCCATCCATGTGTGATGAGTTCCTTGTCTCATATAGAAAGAAGTCGGGACTGGTCCATGGTACTTCCATGACATTGACACCCCGAGGGTTAGGGAAGGCTTTGTCTCTTTCCTACAAAGGAGAGCCCTTTGTTACAGCTCGCTAGCTATTCTCTAACGATGAGATTTTGAAGCTGTTACAGAAACAGACCAAGGAAATTCTGGATGTCAACACTTCAGGAGTTTCCTTTTCCATGATCACTGATCCTGTGTGGAAGTTGGTCTGTCAGTTTCTCCAAGACAGGTTTATGCCTGCTAAAACGCCATCCCATTACTTGTCCAAAGAGCTCTTTACAGCTTCAAGGATGGTGTTAAAAGGAGTAGTTATTGATTGGAGCACTTACCTACTCACCAAGATGGATCAACATTTCGTTAAAGTAACCAGGGACAATGTTACAAATGTCACATATGGATCCTACATGTCTGCTTTCTTGACCTATTTAGGTCTAAAAAAGGGTGTGCCTCCACCTTCTCCATCTAATCCAGTACCTCCACCTTCCGAAGAGTTAAAACCAATTGATATAGAGGATCTGGATTCTCCTCCTCCACTGGTCATACAGTGAAAACGCTTGAAGTGGGTGGCAGATAAGACTCCTTCAGTTCTTCCTTCGGTTCCAATTCCTGCTACATCTGGCAGTGATCTCCCTGCTTATCTCACATGTAACAACTTGTTCAGAGCACATAGAGAAGGTTCCTTGGACATATCAGTCCATTCACTGTTCTTCTAGTGTCGGGAGATGCCATTCCATTCCTCTATAAAGACATCCAGAGTTCAATTGAACTATCAGTGTGACAGCCTGTGTTCAACAGCTGTATGCTTTCTTTTATGAAGAACTGATGCAGTCCAAAGACCAGTTGCATAAGGCAATATCAGAGTTAGCCTCTGCCAAAGACACACTAGCAGATCTGTTTAAGCAGATGGAGCAACAAACCCAACTGATTGAGATCCAAAGAGAAGAGATATCTTCTTTGAAGATTCAATTAACAGAAGCTCAATCAAAGGTCACTAAAATCTCAGAGGAGAAGGAGAGGATATCCAAAGAAGCGCAAGAGTTTCAAACTCTTTTAGATGTAAAACTCTCAGCCTTACAGACTACTAATGACACAATGGAATCACAAGCTTCCAAAATCAAGCAGTTGCAAGACCAACTGGTATAATCACGGTCTATTCCTCTAAGCCCTAATGTTCCACTGATCCCTTCTCTCTCACAGCAGGACTTGGCAGTTCTCCAGAGACAGGCTACCTTGTGTCCTTTATTCCAAGATAAAATGGAAAGATTGCAGTCCAGGATGGATCTGCTATGGTCTACATTTGAGCATTTCCAGGAATATGTTCCTTTGGACCATTCTTTCTTTATCCACTATCAATTGCAAAAGTTGGCCTTTTACATGAAGCTTTCAACGATGGATCTTCCTCTTCTAGAGGATGGTTGGAGTGGGGCTTGGTCTCCTGAGTTATTGACAGAAGTAGTCCGTATGGCGTTTGAAGATTCTGTGACACCGGATACCATGTTGCTGTTATATATGTATCTACGAGGTGACTTGTTAATTCCAGATGAAGTGGATATGACCTGGTATGCGGGAGACATGGTTCTACAAGCTGTTTTGTATGTCAACTATTTGGAGTTACGAATAGATGACATGTTCGAGAGTTGCTCTTCAAAAGTGGCTACTTGCCCTGATAATTGATGGCACTCCATGATTGATTTCTGTGGTCCTGAATCAACGGCAGAACAGAGCTTCTACCTATGTACAGAGCACTAACCAACTGAGGGTATGCCTATCAGAGAAGATCTGTCTTAGGTCCCTTTGTTCCTAGCCTATTATATTACTAACAAATGGCTCACCGTTATGATACGTATCTTTCCCTCTATCAAACCAATTCAACAGCAATCTTACCCCTTCTTTTCCAACCTCAATCTTTTCCTCAAATTTCCATATTTACATATTGCTCTTTTATTGAGGATAGAGTATTTTTCCCTTCTCCAACATGCCCTTCTCCATCCATTCATATAACTTCTACCTTTCCTATTTATCAATTAACTATAAAGGATGTGCTGCTTGCAGTTCTTTCAAAATCATCCAAAGACATTTGTAGATGAATCCTTCTCCATGGATCACTTTCGAAACCACCAAGCCTTCAAAAGGGATCATCTTCATTGATGCCTTTGCAATGTATCTTAGATGATTCTTAATGATATATCTCTTTTTGGAGGTGTCATTCAGATGGTTGTGTTAGTATTTTTGTGTGTGTATTGTAATAATTGTATGTGATGAGTTTGTGCTAATTGAGAATAATCTGTTCGAGAGCTCTTTTCAACCGATTGCTGGTGGATGCAAAGCCTATGGTGGAAAGCTGAAGAAAACCTCTTATATCCTTTACAAATTTGTTATGGTTTTTAAAGTGATTAATCAGCTGAGTTATTGAATAATGGAAGTTTTTCTTTAGTAGTTTTTTCTATCAGATACAAGTGATAAGTTGGGGTCGTGGGTTAGCAAGATTATTGAAGATTTTATGGAAGATAAAATTGAACTCTTTAGTGAACTTATATTTTTATTTTCCTTAGGTCGCGAGGACGCTTCCTTTCTAAGTGTGGGGATATGTTGAGAGTAGAAAAAGACTGAATTTTTGACTGATTTTTGTTGTTTTTGAGGTCTGAATGATTGATTTTTGATGGATTTAGAGTGATGTATGGTTGTTAAAGGAAGTATTTGAGAGTGTTTTGGATGATATTGATTATGTTTTAGAAGTTCATGATGATTCTTAGTGGATATATGAAGCTCTGTGATGTTCTGATAGCTTCTAATTGATTATGTATACCTTCTATATAGCTTCTATTTTGCTCTGATTGTCTTCTGTATGAAGCATGGATTAATGATTGATGAAGATTGAGATCTTTTGAAAGCTTATTGAATAGTTTTTGATAGTTTGGAATGGGTTGAGTATGAGTTATGAGGTTCTGATGACCTTCTGTAGACCCTCTGTAGAGCCTCTGTCTCTGTACTGTAACTGTACTATAGCTGTTCTGGTGATGTACTGTAACTGTTCTGTAGACCTTCTGTAAGTGTTCTGTAGAATGTATGTGTGAATTTGGAAAAGTTTTCTAACCTTTGGAAAGGATAAATCTAAGTTCAAAAGAGCTAAAATAAGTGGAAGAAACAGCTGCTGAAGACTGAAGAGAAGACTAAGTGACAGTGACAGTAGTGAGCTGTGAAAAGACATTATAGTGGCTGTGGTGACTCTTCGTATCAAACATATCTCTTGGGAGGTGCATCCACGACCTAAGAAGGATTATCGAGGGTTATTATGAGAGTATTGTAGTGAGGATATGATGTACTATTGAGAGAGAGAGAGAGAGAGAGAGAGAGAGAGAGAGAGAGAGAGAGAGCCAGAGATAGTCAATTTTATCAAAACAGTGTAACTGTATATGAGAGATTGAGAGAGAGAACTATGAAGACATTGAAGATAAATAATATGTAATTGATTTCCATTCAAAGATGGTGTATTCTTTGTGTTCTTTGTTCTATTGAATAATTTTATGAAGATGTTGAAGAATATGGTTGATTCTATCAAATCCGTGGGAGAAATCTACTATGATGCTGCATGAAGATTTGTTGTTTTCTTTGTTTTGATGATCAAAAGAATGAAATAAAAGCTTGTTGATGTTATAAGATAGATTTTCTTGCAAGAGAATTCCCTTTTCCTTAGTGTTCCTCTTGGGGCTCCAAACTAATGCTGAAAAATAACTAATGCTTCAGGTTGAAAGCCTGGAGAGAGAGGTAGTATCAGTTGCCCCTAACTGTCTGCCTGACCCTATCCAAGGGGGTTGTTAGCCGTGTCGAGTACATGGACCGAACTCGCCACGAGAGGTCTCTCCGTGGGTGCTACTAGGAGCAGGAGGACGCTTGGGTGCCAGGGGGGGCTCTGGCCATAAATCCCTTGCCTCCATGTCCTCCACAAGAGGCTGACGTGAGTCAAGATTGGATCTCGAGGTCCGCATACTAGTCTACGGGCGAAAACTTGGAATAGCGATCCGTGAGGATTGTTGGAATTGCCTTCGGGTGGATTATGGAATTGTCTTCGGGCAGATTATGAAATTGTCTTCGGGCTGGATTTTATGTTGTATTCCAAAGACTGATAAATAAGATCAATTGTTGAAAAGAAACTTGCTTGACATTGTTTTTCTATGTCAGTGCTTAAGTTACGTAAAGGAACCAGTGATTAATTGGCTAATTAAGGAAGGTGTTTTTACTTGTCAAACTAAATGTGATAGGTAATTAGACAACTAAAGCAACCCGGAGGAAAGTGCGGTGGATGCGACCATGGGTCCGTCCTACGGAAGGGCCGAGAACTTTTCTCAAAGCAATCGACAGTAAGGTAATGATGACCTAGAATCTAGAAAGCTAGAGACCCGATTTTACTGTTTTAGGGAAACGGAATGGGACTATGCCTTATGGGCAGAGAGATCAGCTCGTATCCCTCTCGTTTCCCATTCTCCTTGAACCAAGTGCAGTATAAATTTGCTTCGACCCTAATGTTTCTGCGTAAAGTAGTTTGTCTGGGGCTCGACGCTAGTTACTTCCGAGGAACTTGACCATTAGGGAAACCTCGATTCAGATCGATCCTAAGTGGGAACGGCCGAAATGCTTCCGCTTCGTAGCAGACTCGAGAAGACCTAGATTGTAAACCCCGTGACATTCCGTGGGAGTGCCGGACGGCGCTTTCTGGACTCTCTTCCCGATGGACTACTAAGACGTGTCCTACAAGTGGATAAGCAGACATGTTACACCTGTAGAGCTGATCGAGTATTAATGGATAGGGTTGTATCTTGAGGATAAGTCACCTAAGTTGGGCTTTCTTGATAGGTATTTCAGGTAGTCGGTGCTCTAGTACTTGGACTATGTCATCTGCCTAGTATGGTGTCAAGTTGGCTCTAAACAAGTCCTTTTCACTAGACAAGTTGAAAAGATCCGCATCTAGTAAGTCGTCTACTATACCTTGTCCAACAGCTTCTCTTGTGAATAGCCATGTAGTGCTGCTTTCCTTTGCATGTAACCACAGAGAAGTTAAATTCTAAAAACAAAAGTAATTATTGAGCAATGTGTCCTATAGCACAAGGTTTATTTACAAGATAAAGCAAGGCTTGATTGTTGGTCCAATCCCACTTATCCTCATGGCAAGGGATATACTTTGTTAGTGGCTCGTAAGATTTTCTAACTTGAGCGTCACCCTTCAGCATGGTGGAGATGGGATCCAGGTCGACTGGTGTGGTCTTCCAGGTATCCATCTCTGCCCTTACTGCTTTTGTTCGATTGCCCAAGAAGATAAATCATTGTGTCTTCTATGACGTGCATTTCGCATCCAAGGTCAGCCTAACACGATGTCATAGTCTGCCCCATTCATGATGATGAAATCCATTGAAAATTGGACTCCTGTAATCTTCAACACCTTGAATGGCTTAACTTCATCCCATTGGCCAGTGTGACATTGAACCTAGCATTCTCGACAGGCGGGGTATCCCAAGTCGAGAGGACTGCGTGGCTAAGTACATTGACTCCTACCCCTGTGTCTACGATTCCTTTCCTTATAGTGTCTCCTAGCGCTAGGATGGGCAAAACCGCATGCATCTTAGTGCCTTTCTAGAAAGCATTAACATGTAAGGACTTGGGTATTGAGTGTAGCATCAAGCTCGGTATCTGAATCACTACATTGAGGTCATGCAGGTCAGTTGCCCCCTACTCGATTGGTCCTTCTAACTCTTTCCACAACATTAGGTGCTACCTAAGTAGGTCTCCTAAGCGCAAAGTCACAGGGGTTGACACTAGCGTCGGAAGGAGGTTGGCAACTACTTGCTTCCATTCTAATTAAACAATATTGAGCTTTGAACCTTAAACAACAGAAAATAGAAACCACAAAGAGGAAAATAGAGAGACTAACACCAATATTGAGCTTTGAACCCTAAACAACAGAAAAGAGAAACCACAAAGAGGAAAATAGAGAGACTAACACCAATGTCTCTTTTTCAAATTGATCTTTGCAAGGCAACATTAAGAGTTAGAACCAACATCAAGCTCTAAATCCTAAACAATAGAAAAGAGAAACCATATATGTATGTGTGTATGTATATAAACATCTATGCTTGTTGCCCAAAATGATCTCTACAAGAGGACAAGAGTAAAAGTTAGAACATAGTTATGTTCGTACGACGTACGCTATTGTCTGTATGGTACAATACGTATTTGTACAAATTCGTATGTGATTTTGGGCCTATTTGGGCCACCTCGCTTGCGCGTATTGCATACCGTGTCCCACATTTCTTGTGCCCCTGCCTTTACTCCTGCACGTTCCGCCTGACTGCGTGACACTTTTTGGGGAGGGTCGAAAGTTTTGGATACCTCATTCCAACCCCTTTTCTAGCCATGCACTTCCCCCCCCCCCCCCAAACAACCCTCTTTGGATTCCTTCCAGCTAGCAGTCCTCTCTTTGACAGTTGATCCCTCTTTGACTGTTTGAACTTTGACCCTTCTCTCATCTACAAAAGGTGCTCCTCTTCTCCATGCTTCCACACCAATTCAACAAGCACTTACCATTCTCATCTTCCTCTCTTGGATCTTGATTCTTGAATAGACTTGTGATTTGTCATTCTCAAATCTCATCTCCCATCCCCTCTTTCCCGCACCCTATCGAAGCATTTGCCATTCTCAAATCTCATCTCCCATTCCCTCTATCCTGCACCCTATCAAAGCATTTGCCATTCTCATCTCCTATCCCCTCTCTCTCACTCTTGCTCTTTCCACTTTACCCCAACCCTCTGGCCTCTTGAGTCTCCCTCCCTTTCAATTTTCAAGACTCAAGTTTCAAGAGTCGAGACTCAAGCATCTCTCTCTCTCTATCTCTCTTGGGCCTCTTTATCCATCATCGGCAACATGACTCGTGAGAAGCATGAGGCCTTCAATTTGCATGCAATCCATGTGGAGAGGGACGCAAAGAAGTCCAACTCCCACCATTGGATATGCAAGTATTGCGGAAGCACTATACAAGTGGTGCAACTCGGCTTCTCCAACATCTTTCCAAGACATGGGGGGTGGGGGGGGAGAGGGCATGTTGCTCCATGCAAGGAGATTCCTCAAAACATCGCGGAGGATATTCTCACCAAAATGAGAGGGGGATCCACAAGAGGAGGAGGAACTGGCTTATCAACATCAACTCCTATGCCTATTAACGAGGAAGCATCAAATGTCAGCGTATCTTCAACCGATGTGGGAGAGGCCTCTACCATTGGTGATGGGGGCTCCACATCCACATTCAGCTCTAGTAAAAGACAAATAGTGGAGGCTAATGCCTTGCTGGAGAGACAATCCTCTCTCTCTTAAGCTTCCGGTCATGTGCGTGGATCAGTTGCCTTTCTTAGAGAAAGGCAATGACTTGCGGACATTGAAATTGCACGCATGGTGATTGAGTGTGATCTTGTATTCAATGTTCTAAAGCAAGAGCAATGGAAGAAGATGGCAAAAGCCATTTTGAATGTGGGTCCATGTGAAGGATGGACTGGTGCTACATACAATGACATGAGGAAGAAAAAGATTAATGAAGAGAAGAAGAGGATTGATAGAGCCCTTGATCCTATTCGTGCCCGTATGTATAAAATATGGTTGCTTCATTCTCACCGACGGATGGAGTGATCGTAAGAAACGGGGCATCATCAACATACTCGTCTCATGTCCAATCAGCACTTACTTTTTACAGGCCGTAGATACTGGCAAGAGGGGGAGGATAATGATGCACATTCATTTACCACTGCATTCGACAAGCTATTATCATTGAGATATACATTGCAATTTGTCTTTTAAATTTGTTTCACTTTTTTCCATTATGATAATTGAAATTTAATTTATGCATAACTATCTATCTCCCTATTCTAATAATTAATTTCTCTCTAGTATTTATGATCTATCTCGATTCTCTCTTTCCTCTCGGGCCACAAGGCCCCCAATCCCCATCTCTCTTCATTCTTGAATCTTGAAAGTTGAAAGTTGAAACTTGAAAGGCTCAAGTTTAAACTCTCTCTAGACTCTTTCTCTCTCTAACCTCCAACTTCCAAGTATTGTTAGTAATAACTATACTTGTAATTTGTAAATTGTGGTTGTAGGTGGGCCCCTCAAATGTGGTGCAAGTTGTTACTGACAATGCATTGAATTGTCAGTGCATGGGCCGTTTGCTTAAGGTCAAGTTCCCTATGATTGTGTGGACTCCATGTGCAAGTCATTGTTTGGACTTGCTCATGGAGGACATTGGAAAGCTCAAGTGGGTGAAGAGGGTGGTCCACAAAGCTACATCAATTGTCACATTCTTCATGGTGAAGGTAAAGTTGCTTGCGATGTATTGTGAGCATAGCACACTGGAGTTGAAGAAGCCTTCTTCAACTCACTTTCCTTACATGTGGTTATTGCTGGAGCACCTTTATAAGTTGCGCTCCACAGACAATGGTGTCCACTCTATGGAATGAGTGGGATGAGCATGAGACAGAGGAGGCCAAAGCCATGCAGCGCTTGTGCCTTAATGAGAAGTTTTGGCAAAAGTCAGTGCTGTTGTCATTGTTGTGACTCCCTTTTATAGGGTGTTACATACGAGTGATTGTGAGGGGTCCACCATGGACCTTCTCGTTCACTTCTTTAGAACGGCATTAGTGGAGGCACGTGCTTGTACAGTGATCATTTAAACACATCGTGCACATGTTTTAGAGATAGCAGAGAGGAGATGGGCATGGATGCATAAGCCCATCCATGGTTTTGCCGCATTGGTACATCTGGCCTACAAGTCATTGGTGGTCATGGATGACAGAGAGTTTCGTTCGGGCGAGCTTGCTTATTTGACTCGTGTGGTCCTAGTGGATGACCGCAATGTAGTGTTGGAGAAGCTAGGATGCCATGCAGATCAGAGAGGGCATGTGGCTTTTGCTTCTCTCACCTGTTGGAGGAGCGAGTCACTTGTGAAGCCTTTATTTTGGTGACAAAACTTTGGATATGCATTGGAGACCCTTCAGCCCTTAGCCATAAGGATCCTTGCCCAGGATTGCTCTTCGGGTATATGTGAGAGAAATTGAAGTGCCTATTCTCTCATTCGCAAAAAGATTCGCAATCGGCTTAGCACACACTATACTTAGAGCGGTTAGTCTATTGCCGCACTAACTTATGCATGATGAGGGCTATGATGAGCACGGGTAGTCCGAAGCAATTAAAGTTTAAACACTTAACCATAACATTTAAAATTTGTTGTTTTAAACTTTGAACTTTGAAGTTTATACTTTATATTTTAGACTTTAGGATTTACAATGATCAATCTTATGTGCATAACTGCATTGTGTAGGTGAATGTTGATACATTCAAGTTGACGGGCGACACTCTTTGGAGTATACATCAGGAGGTGGATGAGGAGGAGGAGACGATTTTTGTAGAGCTCTATAGAGAGCTTATAGCAGTAAATACTCATGACACTCAGAGTCAGCATGCTCGTGGGCGAGGAGTTCGAGTAGGTGGTAGCAGGGGCATGGTCATTCGACACCCTCCATCATCGAGGGGTGTTTCGAGTGGCTTGTAGACATATGTAAGACGTGACTCTAGTAGCTCACATCCTGTGCCTCATGATGCTATCCCCCCTTGCTTGTATAGTTGCCACCTAGGGATCCATCATTTGATGATGAAGATAACCTCATTATTATATTGAGGATGAGTATGAGTGTGTCTCATCATCCGATGCCGAGGAGTCATCTTCAGACTCTCTTGATGAGCACTCAAATGGTTCTAATGATAGTGACGCCTCATTATAGATTCATAGGTCTCTTTCTTTTTTGTATCAGATATACTAGACTGTAGTTGTATCGCATGTTTTGCGCAACCCATGCGATTGCTATGGTCACCCTCATATATTCATCTTATTCTGTAATGAAATGGTTACTTCCACTTTAAACATGTATTCTATAATCTATCATTTATTTGATTTACGATTTTTGTTATTTAAAAAAGCATCCTAATTTTTTAAATACTAATATTGTATCGTACCTTATAAAATCATAAGGTACCACATACCGTACCGTATCATACATTTCATACTTGACAACTATGAGTTAGAACCACTATCAAGCTCTAAGCCCTAGACAACAGGAGAGAGAGAGAGAGAGAGAGAGAGAGAGAGAGAGAGAGAGAGAGATGGACACCTATATCTCTTTCCCAAAATGATTTTTGTAACAAGGCATTAGAAAGAGTTAGAACTGATATTAAATCCTACTTAAAAAATAAGAGTAGTCAATTTTTAAAGTTAGACTGATTTTGTAAGGAAAAAAGTTAAACTTGAAAAATGGCAAAAAAGGGAGGGAGGGAAGGGAGTATCATGACAAAGATACTCAAAATTTATGCACTATTCATTCCCTCTTTTTAAAATCTCCCCTTACCCTTTTTTCTAGTAGAAAAAACCCCAAGATTTAGAGAGAGAAGATTTATGCTCAATGGATATCAATATTTTATCTTGTTATTATATAAAGATCCATCTTTGAAACTATAGTAGTTTTAAGAGCCCAAGGAGAGTGTAATTTGTTTTTAGTGATCATCAAGGAGCTAGACAAGAACAACTATCCTTCATGGAAGTTTTGTGTAGGAAACTTTCTTATATGAGTTTATTACATGTAAAGAAAAGGAGCCAAAGCTGAGGGAGCATTCAATTGTAGAAGAGCTAAAGCTAAGGACAAAAGAGTGATATATTCATTTTTTAATGATTAATAATTATATATTAGACCATATAAAAATATCAATAATTTAAATGTACCTTAAAGTATCTTCGAGAATATGTTTTTTGTAAATACAAAGATACGAAATATTTAACTCAAGCAAGAGTTGATTACATTGAAGAAAGAGATTATATTTTTAAGTGAGTATGTTTTGAAAGTGAGGAGCATTGCATATATTTTCATAGCTATTGATGTGATACTAGATGGTGATGATTTGATTTTGTCTACTTTGGATAGCCTTAATAATGAAAAGTCTTAAAAATGTATTGTTACTTTTGTACATGTAAAATAATATATTTTTAGATTTTGATGAGTTGGTCTTTCTCATGTTTAAGAAGGGGATGTGATGTGTTATCTTTAAAAGGTTATGGTTTGAGATATGTTGGCCCTCGTAATTAGCAAAAGGGGTTTAGTACATTGGTATCTTGAAAATTTCATGAGGTTGTAGTAAGATACATTGCAACCCGCTGTTATGACAAGAAGGACAACATTTGTAATTGTAAATTACAACATCATCAAGACAAAATGATGATAAAAATGAGCATCTATTTGTTATGTAATCCAATATACTTTGCATAGTATTGTAGGAAATGATACAAATAATGATACTTGGTATGTAGATTTCGGTGCACAAAATCACATAATGAGCCATACTCAAGGGTTTAGAGAAATACAAGATATAGAATTGCAAGTTATGTGGATATGGGTGATAATTCATGTCACTTGATTTCACACATTGAAAAGTTCCATGGTCTTTGTACAATAGTTAAACAAAATATTTGTCAAATGTATTACATGTAACATCCATCACAAACAATCTAGTGTTTCTTGTTCAAATGGAAGAGCAAGGGTTACATGTTAGATTGAATATAAAGAGTATTTTATGGAGGATATAAATGAAAAGTGTAGGTTATCTATTTAAGAAAGTAGAGTTGGCAATATGTTTAATTTGGATGCTAGGATTTTTGCTATAAATGTTGCTACTATGTATAGACAAAGGTGTGATTGTAAACATTGAAATATGACACAAAGTATTGAACACATAAATGTTCAATGGTTGAAATTAATGTAGTTCAAAGAGTTCATTACAGGTTTTTCTAGATTTAAAGTGACAGAATTACATAATGTTTATGAAGCATGTTCCTTTTGGAAGTAAGCAATACAATTTTATTCACATGATAGAATAAATTGTAGCAATATATTTATGATATTATACATACATATATTTGGATGCCTATGCACAATGTATCTCTTAGTAGTAACAAGTATTTTGTTATATATGTTGATGATTATTCTATGAAGTCATGGATGTATTTCATGCAAAAAAAAGATTCACTACCTTATCTTCTCGTGATGTGTTTTGAAAACTTGAAGGCTCAAAGATAGTTTAATGATCCAAGCAACATGATTCAATGACTTCACCTCTTTGCATCCACCAAGTAAGTCCATGCCGAGAGAGAAAAGATATAGAGAGAGAGAAGATGGAGAAGAGCTTCTCCATACCTGGTCCTTCACTCTCTCATAGTCTCACAATCTTAAATATGACTCTAAACTCAAACCTCTTACCATTAATAGGAAGAAGAAGATGATGAAAAGCTTCTCTATCCCAAGTTTCTTACTCAACACACTTCTCATTCTCTTACTCTCCATCACTCTCAACAATGGAGATAATATGATAGGATATAAGAAGTGAATGAATTGTTAATAGTTAAACTAATAGAGCTTTCTTAGCATGGATACATCAAATGGATGATTAAAAATGAGACTTTCCATCTTATATATACCAAATTAGGTCTAGACTCCTTGTGAATTAGGATTAGGGTTTGCATCCAACTTTGTGTTTTTAGGATTTTCACAACTGTGAATTAGGGTTTACACCCTCTCTTGGGTATCCTATCCATTTTGTGGACTCTTGTATAGTCTTTGCTTAATGTATGCTTCTACCTTAGTCTACTTAGACCTAACTTATGCTATTGCTATTGCATTTCCATGTGTAGAACCCACACGAGTTTCATGTCTATCAAATACAAATGTGACAAATAATATAACGTGCATGGGAGTGAGCATAGCTCTTGTAAAATAATACAATCAAAATAATAATGTGTCTATGAAGTAGCATCGAATACAATTGTCAAAAATAATAAATTGAAGCTTCAAAAATAATAATTCTATAAAGAATAAATTTGACACTTATGCTTTGACTCTCATTTGACCTTCTTTGAATATCTTTGACTTTAGCCTTTATAAATTTGTTGTTAACATTACCCCCTTCAAGATGAGTGTCAATCCCATAGCACTCATGTCAAATGTAGTTGCAGAATGCTAGGAGCTCTAAAGAAGTAAGGGTCCTATACCATGAAGTAAAATTTAGGGATATTAGAAATTTTTCAATAAATGCTTGTTACAATGGGACAAGTATAAGGGACATTTTTTAGTATTGTTAAATAATACAAATCAATCTTCTTCACCTTCTCCAAGTTTCTCCTACAACTTTCATGGCTTCCATCCTTCTTCCTCCCTTTCTCTTTGATTTTCTTATCTATCCCTCCCTTTCTCTCATTTTCTCTCTCATTCTCTAATCTATCTCCTATGCATCTCCTATGCATTCTCTTTCTCTTTCTTTTGTAGTTTTTCTCTCTCCTCTCTAGTACAAGTCTTCCTCTCCTTTACATTCTCTTACTCTCTCTTTTGCAATATTCTCTCTACTCTCTAGTATAACTAGAGAGGAAAGAGAAAGACATCAAAAGAGAGAAAAATCGCTAGTACAACTTGAGAGAAAAGAGAAAAATTGTAGAAGAGAAAGAAAATGCAACAAGAGAGGAAATAGAAAGATTGTAGAAGAGAGAGAAAGAGAATGCAACTAGAGAGGTCTCATGAGAGAGAATGATTGTATAAGAAAGAGATAGAGAATATAGAGGGGAGAGAGAGAGATAGAGAGAAGAATATAAGCTATGAAACTTGTAGGAGAATTCTTGAGAAGGTCAAGGAGATTGATTTGTATTATTCAATCATGTTGAAAAATGAGTCCCTAATATTCCTAATTTTTAGTTCATGACATCCAAATGAAGGGGTAATGTATGCTTTTGGATGAAGTTGATTTGAAGGTAGTATTTTTATTTAAAGAAGGTGATGTTGTTGATGATGTTAATGCTCTTGACTAATTATTCTTCCTATTGGATGGAGCTTAAATGGTCATGAAAAGATAAATTTGGAGTTTCTAAAAGATGGGAGATTCAATGTTGATGTAGAAGCGATGGCTTATGAGTCTCCACAAATTTTTGTATGTACAAAGAAAATCCTCACATGAACATAGGAAAATGTGCTAGTCTTCTATCTTGTGTACATGTCATATTTGGGAGATTGATTGAGCTCCATGCAAATTTAAAGTTAAGGACCCAAAATCGTGAGTGTATGGTGCCAATAGTATGTGAGTGCGTTTACTTACATCAACTAATACTTAGTTAGAAGGCTATTCCATTGGTTCTTTTATTGATGATGATTAATGAAATAAGAAACCCTGAGCTGATGAGTTGGTGAAGAATATCATGGGAAAACCAGAATGGATAAAAGCAAAACTCCAAACCAAGTAGCTCTTAAAGAATATAGTTTTTTGTTGGATTAATCACATGTGGTAGTTAATGTAATATCTATCAACATGAGAATGCGGTGGTGCTAGGATTTTTGTCATCACAAGATCTATCACCAATGATGTAGGGTCAAGTGTCATTGAAAGATTTGGACTAACTAGTTTGACTCATTTCAAAAATGCATTATGTTGTGCAAAACTATCATCCCGTTTGCTAGCGCTTATTGGAGGGGTGATCACACATTCATCATTGTTTATTAGGTTACATGGGAATCAATTCATTTGATTATGGCTTTTCACATGATATTTTGAAGTCCCAGGATATAGTCCACTATCATTATATGCAGCACAAAAGAGACAAGCTAGTTATTGTGTGAGGCAACTAGCCTATAAAGAGAGAGTGGGAGAATAATGCAAGTTGCCACCTACTTGTGATTCTTATGATATGTAGTAGTTGCCCTTCAGCAATAGCATTGTGTATAGTGTGCAAATGGAGGAAGGAGAGATAGCTAGTAGAAGCATGTGTAATACCATCATGGCACTTATGGCTAATGCGATTGTTGATGTTTATAAGTGTTGGAATCCATATTGCAAAAGTGGTAGGGTTGAGAGAGAGAGAGACAAGGACATCATTGTAGGAGAAGCAAGAAGGAACTACTCAAAATGAAAAATTCTACTTCACCCATGGTATGAGGCTACTTTGCTTGAGCCCATCTACAGGCTCAAAATAAATGTATGCATGTGCATATGTGTCTTGAAAGAGTTTGTTTGAGATGAGGTTACATAAGAATAGATTGTGCAGGGCCCTTTGGTTGAGAGTGAGATCTCAAAAAAAATTGTTGAGTACATAGTGTCTGAGAGCGTGCATATATTAGATGCACAAGTGGGATTGTCATGCCTTTTCCAAACATTTGTGGTTGTTAAAAAAGGATGGGGTGGATTCACCTGAGCAAAGTGGTGCTTGAATGAACAAGATACATGTATGTGAGACATGCATATGGTAGACTAGATGTGACTAGTCATATGATAGCACTCGAATATAGTTTTGAAGGGGAGCTATGTGAGCAATAATAATTGTGGTTGTGTGAAAGCAGAGTTTTGAGCCCGGAATGTGCCTAAAATTTGCCAAAAAATCCGAAATTTAGGGGAAAAATCTTCAACATCGAAGGCGGCGACTGCAGCTAGGACGATTTTAAGCACTAAGTGAAAGACGGCTTTTAAAAGGCGCCCGAGCGACACTTGTGGATTTTTGATCATTTTTCCAACTGCCATGCGGGATGTCGGGATCTGCCAGTTAGTGCGGGATGCTGAGACGGACGCGCAGGATTTTTCAAAGGCCAAATCGGAGCCCGGACGCGGAAGAGGCCAAAAATCGGCCAAGAATGAAAAGGTGGACAAAAAACTAAAGGCTAAAGGGGGTGCCCTGCCCCCCCCCCCCCCCCCCCCCCCCCCCCCCCGCCCTTCCCCCCCAACCCTCAATTTTTCATGGTGTGGCGAGATATGGCGATGCCTGTTCAAGGCGCCGAAAAAATCGGACCCCCCCTACAAATCGAAATGGAGCTTCAATAGAAGCCATCCAACAGACAATGCCCATCAAATTCTCCTTCTTCCCTGATCCTATCACTGCCCTTCGTGCGAGATATGGCTGACTGAATGAAGAGATCAGAATCTAGTTTTTCTCTCTCCTCCCTCTCTCTCCTCTCTATGGGCTGTTCATGCGCACTATCTTAAAGGAAGAATTGGGAGGGAGATGGAAGAAAACGGTGATGGAGATTGATAGAGATACTGAAGATTGATGTGCAGCTTTGGATTGAGAGCAATGGAGGCTTCGTCTGCTGGTCACGCAGTCATTTAATGCGTCTCGAGTTTCGTAAAAACACGGTATGACCATTTTTATGAAGAAAATGAAGGGTTTTTGGTATTTTATGATGATAATGATGTTCTTATTGGATGAAAATTTATTTGAGTGCTGGTTGCGTCATGATTAATTACTGTTTATCAGAAAATTTTGATTTTGCAATGATTTGCATGCGCTATTTAATTCCCGTAAAACCCGAAATGCGGTTTTTAAGCGGTAAAATGACAGTTTTGTCGTTTCGGGTGGGTGAAATGTGTTCCTATGGGGGGAAAATGGAAAATAAATTGAATGTTAGTATGCTGAAGTGATTGAAATAAGAAAAATAAAAAAATATCATATTTTATTGACAAATAAATTAAGAAATTTGAGAAAATAAGTGAAAAAAATAGAAATACGCTTCACAAAAATAAGAAAAAATATAATGATTGTTTGTGGATGTATAGTAGTGGCAAAGCATGAGGTTTGGCCTCAGTTTTCCCTATCTCCTTGTCAAAGTTTGTGATTTATCGCTTTTCATACATCAAAACATGACAAAATAAACCTCTATACCTATGCAACGAAAGCAATACCTAAATGTAGGGAGGTGGGATGTTTGAATGGTGGGATTTACGTGCTGATTGTTGCTGATTTTCTGATGCGTATCATGACATAGAGTTTGTTGTATTTTAATTAAGAGGATAGTAGCACGAGTGTTGTCTAGATGCTATCCTTACATCGCCGCAACGAGTTAATGAACGAGCATTGGAAAGCTTGGTTGTGCACAACATGTTTCTGATTGAAAATTATGTTTGAGCACTTTAGAATCATCCACCTTTATATGTGCATGTCAACCATAGTATTAGAATACAAAGGACTGGATGCATAGCACCTATTTTCGATGACGATGACCCAAGTTTGAGTGTGGAAAGGCAACCAAAGCCGTAGGATAGACGTTCGGTTCTTAGGAAATAATTTGGTAAGGACACATGGTATCTCCTGGAATACTCTCAAAATGAAAGAGTGGAGTTTGTTCGTTTGTTCTATATGTTGAGTAGCGCATCAAGGGGCCAATCCCTGCGATGTAGGAGAGCTGTAGTGGGGCCGCGGTGATTCCACCGAGAGGTTGCCTCCCATGTATGTGATTATTGTGGCATTTATTGCCAGTGTGTATGGGTTCTCCCTCTATGGAGTTTATAGAAAGGGAAACGTTGGACTACAAAACTATAAACACATAGATTAGGCTTTAGGATAGTTCGTCCTTTAGCAGCAGATAGACGCTCCTGGCCCATGAGGCTGTATGCGTGTGGTTGTCTATTATGAGCATGAGGTCCGGCTAGTGCCATAGCCAGTGCCGGCCCATTTGAGGTCCCTTCAGTGGTGTATCTGTCGGGAGCTGCCAACAAGTGGTGGTTCTCGAATCTAGGGTTTTTAGGGACCAAAAAAGTTGGTTTATGTCCTTTGACAAGGACCGTCAAGCTAAAACACAAAAAGCAGAATGTGCTGAGAGGGCTAGACGACGGTTGGAGATTGTAAGACGCTATTCTCCTCAAAGGAGCAGCTCGATACGCATAAAAGGCAGTGGTCTTAGTAACCCAACTGCTGCACATAGTCCTTTAGGTGCAGGAGGAAGCGCAAGTTCTTCCTCTCTTCCACCAAGTCAATCCACTTCAAGTGGGGGTGTGATCCCATCAGTCCAAACTCCTATTGTCAATCCGATTGTCATCATGGCACAACCCATTGCAATTCCTGCAGGGACGCCGGATCTGCCAGCTTTAGGAGTTCCTTTGCCCATTTTTAATGGGCTAGCCGAAGAAGATGTAGAGTTTCGCATTTGTGAATTTCAAATATTAATGTTTAATTACCGCATCCAAGATGAGGGACATCTTATGATGTTCTTTAACATGACGTTAAAAGGAAGGGCTGCAATATGGTATCATAGCATAGAGGCTGGAACCATAACCACAATTGACCAATTTTATGCAGCTTTCCGAGGAGAATATGCCCCTGAAAGAGGTGGCCAATACTGGTTGCATGTTTTGAATGTAATACGCCAAGAACCCCATGAGAATGTGAAAGCCTATGCTAAGAAGCTTAAGGAAGTATTTCGTAAGTTACAAACTTACATTCCTATTCCACTAGCTGCCCAATTGCAATACTTCTTGCATGGATTGGATTTTAATATACAGGTACAATTGAGCAGTGTGGCTTTGTCTGATATAGACACCGCCATCATGCAGGCAGAAGGAGTAGAGTCACGATTACAAACGGCCTACTCCTCTCGAATAAATCTTAATGCGGGTCTAGTACCTGGAGGCAATTTACCATTGATAAATGGAAGTGAAGGGATGCCTATGCATAACCCTAATGGGAGAGGAAGCATGGTTCAAAATGTACCTTTGCTGCCAGCTCCTCCCAGTGTGACTATGCCTATGGCTAGTCAGTTGGCTCCACCAAATGTTGGAGGCCAAGTTTCAAACCCTAATGTTGTTCTTGTGAGTCAACAACCAATGCCCAATCAAATTGTTAGGCCAATGGAATGACAGATAGACGATCAAGGCTATGAGTCGAGTGCCTCTAATGTTCTTGGCGAAGTTAAGGATATGATGAAGCACTATACCGACATGATTTCTGAACAATATCGGCAAATAGCTGTTGACGTCAGTTTCCTAAAGAAGCTGCAGAATCTGATAGGGAGTCGACACCCTGAAGAGGGTGGTCCCTCAAGATTCAACTGTAAGTGGTGTGGCGGACAACATTTCCCTAGAAACTGTCCAAATGTTAAATGTGATATTTGTGGGAAGTCGGGCCACTTAGCCGCTACCTGTTGGAGTAAGATTAGTTCCCTCCAACAAGGGAGTAAATAGCCAGGTCCAGTTAATCATAGAGCGCAAGGTAATAACCTCCAGCAAAATGATGGACCAGGACAAATACTGCAAAGGGGAAAGACCACTATAGAGGAGTTGCCACAAGGCAATGGAGTCAGCCTTATCGAGGCTGTACGCATTAATGGCGCTGAAACCTCTAACCTAAGAGCCATGACAAGAGGCCAAAAGGCTAAAGAGAGTGATAAAGATAATGCAAAACCAGTCGAGGAAAACCCTAAGCAAGGGAATAAGGGGACGCAAGTCCTGAATCCTGGCGTGGAAGGTGGACCTCTAAGGCCTGTTGACAAAAAAGTCGATCCTAAGAAGGATGAGGAAGTGCCAAGAAAGAAGGCAAGAGCTAAAAAAGAAGCACCAAAGCCGGTCCCGAGACCAAAAGAAAGGATGGTTTGACGAGAAAAGAGAGCATTGGCTACCTATCATGATTTTGATTTAGCAAGTTCTCTTTGCGAAGTCAAACCAGATGTAAACCTCTTACAGTTGATTAAATTATCTCCAGGAGTACGCAAGGAATTCAAGAAGATCCTACATATTGGGTATATTGTAGAACCTTTGGGCATAGCACGAGTAGGGGAAGATTGGTTTGATCATGCTGAAAAGAATTGCCCTAGGGTTCCAGCATACGTGGATGGAATATTAGTGGAGCATGCTATCGTAGACACTGGGTCCTCCGTCAATATCATGAGTTCAGAGTTGATGGAGAGGTTGGATCTAGGCATCCAAAAAGATGGCTCCACCCTTCTTAGAATGGCTGATGATAGTCTAAGGCAACCAGAAGTTTGCGTTACTAAAGTCCATGTTATAGTTGCAAGTGTATAATGCTTTTTGGACTTTCGGGTGATAAGATTTGCAGGACGTCCTAGCTATCGAGTCTTGCTAGGCAAGCCTTGGATCTTACAAACAGACTGTCAAGTCGATATACCCGCCGGTCGAGTGGTTCTGGGTAGAGGTGCTAATCGAGTAATAGTCTATGCTTACCCCTGAGTCTCCTCAGAGTGAGAGAGCTCCTTTATCCTCTACTGAATTAGAAACAACAGATGATCCATCTGGTAGTGAGACATCATCCAGCGATGGATCTAAAGAGGGGTCCACTACAGAGGATATTTATCAGATAACTCTAAATGAGCCGATAGAGCCGCAAGATAGGATAAGAGACGCGGATGTGATTGAGTTGAACCTTGGCACGCCGAATGATTCGCGACCAATTAAATTAGGTTCCATGCTCAGTTCAACAAAAAGGGAGGACTATGTGTTCTTGATTTAAGAATTCCACGATATCTTTGCTTGGAGTTATGATGAGTTAAGAGGCATTCCTCCTAGCCTGGCTATTCATACTATTCCTGTAAAAGAAGGCAGTCGTCCTATGCGTCAAAAAGTAAGGCGTATGCCTTTTGAATTGAGGGACAGGCTGTTTGAGGAGTTACAGAAGAAAAGCTAGTTTAATCTTCTCTGTACAACACACACAATGGTGTTGACTAGTTGTCATCAGGAAGAAGAAAAACAACCAGATCCGACTATGTGTAGATTTTAGAGAGCTGAATAAGCAGACGGTTAAGGATTACTACTCGTTGCCATTTATTGACCAGATTTTGGATCAATTAACAGGTAGGAAAACATATTCATTTATGGATTGCTTTGCGGGTTATAACCAGATGGCAATTGCAGAAGGGGACAAGTTGAAAACAACTTTCATTACTGTCTTTGGTACTTTTGCGTACCATGTGATGGCCTTTGGATTGTGCAATGCACCTGGATCATGGCAACGAACAGTAGACAAGACCTTTGGTGACATCTCCCAAGATGAGTTGAAAGTATTTATTGATGACCTGGGGGCAGCCACTGTAAGAGGGAAAGGATGTTGATTATCTTAAGAAAGTGCTTTGAGCGCTGCAGATGATTTGGTATCGCTCTTAACCCACAGAAGTGTGTCTTTGGAGTGCCTTATGGGCTATTGCTAGGCCATGTGGTCAGTTCAATAGGGATCACAACTGACCCTGAAAAGATCAAGGTTATAGTCGCTATGAGTCCACCACCACGCACTTCGAAAGAGGTACATAGCTTTCTGTCATCAGTAGGGTACTATTGGAGGTTTATAAATACCTTGGCAGAAAGGACGTTGCCATTAACGAACTTATTATCTTTTAGCTGTCTATTTGTATGGAGCGACCCTTGTAAGGTAGCTTTCGAGGATGTGAAACAGGAGCTAGTAAAAGCACCAGTTTTAAAAGCACCTAAAAGAGGCGAGGTATTTTATATATTTCCAGCAGCCACCATGCATAGTATCAGCTGCTGTTTAGCCCAAATTGGGAGGAAAAGTGGTATCATCCGATAGCTTTTGCTAGTTGAAAATTGGGCATATCAGAAATTAACTACACCTACATGGAGAAGTTGTGCCTTGCGATGGTCTTTGCGACTAAAAAATTCAGGCACTACATCCTCTATGAGAAGGTAGTTTTCTATACGAAGGAAGGGCTTAGATTGCTTATGAATAAGCTACAGTCGCCTGATCATTTAGCAAAGTGGTTAATCACTTTGCTGGAGTTTGATTATGAGATTAAGAGTAAGCCAACGAGGTTGCAGGGTATTGTGGAATGCCTTGTGGATTTCGGGGAGCCGAAAGAGACTTTGGTTGAAGGAAGTGATATTGAAGAAATGTTTAAAATTGATACAGCTTCTATCCCATCTTGGTATGCTGCTATCACGCATTATCTATCAACGGGAGAGACTGGAGCTGGTTTATCAAAATCTGAAAAGAGGAAATCAGACAACAGGCTTTGAAGTTTTCCTTGATCGCAGGAACACTATATCGGCAGGGTGTTGATGATATCTATCGCCGATGTATGATGCCTGACGAGGTTCCTTTCATCTTGGAAGAGTGCCATGACTTTGCATGTGGAGGGCACTTTGCTGGACGGTTGACAGCACAAAAAGCTTTAAGAGCTGGATATTAGTGGCCGTCCATCTTCCAAGATTCCTTTGAATACGTTAAGAGATGTGATACCTGTCAAAGACATGACAGCAGAGAGAATAGGAAATGCCCACTTACGCCTATCATGGCTATCCTTCCATTTGAGAAGTGGGCCATTGACTTTGTGGGTCCTATCACCCCGTCGTCTACTACTCAGAAGAGGTACATTATAGTAGCAACTGATTATTTTACAAAATGGTCAGAAGCGCGGGCAAGGAGGCAAGACAATGCAAAAGAGACTGCAAGTTTTCTCTTAGAGCAGATTATTTGCTGTTTCAGTCCACCAAAGGAACTAGTGTCGGACCGTGGAACCCACTTTTTGAATAAAGTGATCAAAAGCCTGACTGAAGCTTGGCAAATCAAGCACAACAAAATGACCCCCTATAATCCGCAAGCAAACAGACAAGTCGAAAGTACTAATAAGCAGCTTGTGGGTATCTTGTCTAAAATAGTCTCTGAGAGGAAACGAGACTGGGACAGAAAGTTGTATGTGGCAGTATGGGTGTACAATACAACGTTTAAGCGAGCTACCGGCCATACTCCATTTAAATTAGTTTATGGGGAAGAGTGTGTGTTACCCCTCGAAATCGAGTTGCCAACCATATGGTTTGCAATTAAACACTCTTTGGGAGATGAGGATGCACTCTTTGAACGTTTCACGACCATAGCCCACCTGGATGAGCTGAAATTGTAGAGCTTATTACACCAAGAGGTAGCTAAAGGTCAGATGAAGCAGTTGCACGAACTTAAAGCAAAGAAGTATACCTTTAAAAAAGGGCAATTAGTTCTGTACTACGATGTGCGTAGGGAGCTGTTTCTAGGGAAGCTGGAACCTAGATGGGATGGGCCCTAGAAGATTGTTAGGATAGGAAAAAATAGGTCTACGGCTCTACTAGCTGATCTGCAACAGGGAGTAAAATTTAAAAATAAGGTTAATCTTAATAAGATTAAACCTTGTTATTTCTAAGTATGCTAACACGGAAAGTGCATTGTAGGTCCATGTTGGGGCTGATTTGAGACCTGCAAAAGAGCCTAAAGCTGGTTGATGGATCGGTTAATTCCTTATTTGGAGCACCCATATCTGGAGCAGAGATACCATCAGGGGAAACTTATCTGGTGGAGAAAAGGATACAAGGTGATTGAGCAAGAAGACAGAACCTTTGTGTGGGAGATCAAAGTCTTCTGCCATCACTGCTTATGAATGTTGACAAGTATCCCTATTGAGTTCAATGAAGAAGGCGGGATGGAGCCGTCAGTTCATCCTCTAAATATGCTAAATTTTGACTATCATAATTACGAATAGAGGAGTTCGTAATGGCAGGCCGTGTAAACCCATTGTGGACGTACACATTATATTTTGACGGAGCGTCCAAGGGCCCTAATAAAAAGGGGAGTGTTGGAGTAGGAATCCGAGATCCCCGACGTAGAGTCACGATGAAGTTAGCTGCTTATCTCAGGGTAGGATTCACTAACAACATGGCGGAGTATAAAGCCTTGATTATGGGATTGTATATTGCCAAGCAAGGTGGTATTCGACGATTGTTAGTAAAAGGGGATTCCCAGTTGATCTTGAATCAGCTAGATGGGACATACACAATGTGGAATCCCATCCTTTGTATGTGTCATCGAATTGCCATGACCCTACTTGAGGAGTTTGAGAGAGTGTCTCTTCAGCTGATTCCACGTTACTAGAATCAGTTTGCGGATTTGCTGGCAAGCCTTGCTTATGAAGAAGACCTTTTCTTCAACTGTGGTCCTAGTTTGGATATTGCTATTGTTAGAAATCAAGCTCCACCCATTAGTTTGTCTTGGTGTGTAACCGACATCTGTGACAGCTAGTGTACAGCTGTCTCCATGTGACTACATTAAGAAAGTCGGGTTACTAGTTAGTCAGTGACTTGACTAGAGTTAGTTAGTCTCTAGTTACTTTACATTGTATTGTGTGGTGGTGTGTTATTCTGCATAATGAAGAAAATACCTTGAGAGCCTGAAGGCTCATGGATATGGTGTTTCCCTATCTCTCTCTCTCTCTGTCATCTTTGAATATGGTATCAGAGCATTGCCAGGCTGAGCTCTCTAGAGCAGGAGGAAGTCAAGAAGACTTGCAGGAGTGGAAGATCAAGGGTTCTCAAAGATCAAACAAGCTGTCATTGTGATGGAAGGTAGGCATTGTGTGATTGCCTACTCTATGGTTCAAGCTATTGTCTGTGGCTTGTTTAGAGCCTTGTGAAGGGGGTATTAAGCACTAGTGTGTGCTTCATCATCATCACCATCATCAAATAATGGATTAGGGAAAGAGTACAAAGCTTTTGACACATCCATCTCTATTAGAGAAGAGCCCCCTACCTGGGAATAACTAGTTGCTTTATTGCTGTATGAGGAGGTCAAACTTGGTTTGAATACAGGTTCCAGTGCATCTCAGAGTAGAGACACTGTGTTATACTCTAGCCAGTGTGGCAGAGGATTTAGAGGTCGTAGTTCATTTCGAGGTTGTGGTGACACTCGTAATGCTTATGGACAGCAACAACAGCAGGGTAATTGGCATGGTGCAAATACACAAGGCCAGCGTGGATATGGTGGGTTTAGAGGCAGGGGGAGATCACCCCGGGCTAGAGGTGGTGGATTTGGTTCATGACAGTCTTCTGATCAGTCCAACAGGGACAAAGATTGCCATTATTGTGGTAGGTATGGGCACATTGCAAAGGATTGCTACAAGAAGTAGGGAGATATGAAGGCAAAGAGCAGATAGCATGGGCACTATGCATCTTCCAGTGGTGCTCATGATGAGCAAGTTGATAGACTCTTTGCCATGCAGCATGTATCCGAAAATGCATCGAGACATGATAGAGATGATAGATGGTACATTGACTTTGGAGCGTCAAACCACATGACACTGCATGGAGAGTGGTTTGATGAGATGGTTGCAGGTACACATGGTCATGTATGTACTGGGGATGACACCCAACATGACATAAAGAATAAAGGGATTGTTCCTCTCTTGATGCCTGATGGCAAGAAGAAAGGCCTGCATGATGTATTACATGTACCGACCATAACAAAGAATCTTTTGTCTGTGGATCAAATGGCAGAACAGAATCTGGAAGTAAGATTTTAATAAAGATGGATGTTTCATTGAGGAGTATGGAAATGGCTCTGCAAGCTAATTGCCAAGGGCAAAAGAGATGGCAGGATGTTTACTTTGGATGCGACCATTCCGGGACTTAAGGCAGCCATGTTTGCTCATGATGAGAGTGCCATTCGGGATGTAGAGATTTGGCACAAGAGGATTGGACATGTCAATGTACAAAAGCTGAAATCTATGCAGCAGAAGGAAGTAGTACTTGGATTATCTAAATTCAAGTATAATGACTTTGGTCATGTATGCCCTGCATGTCAGTTTGGGAAGCAGGCACGGTTTCTGTTCATGAGACATGTAAAAAACAGCACTAGGCCTTTACAGTTGGTGCACTCTGATATCTGGGGTCCTTCACATAATGCTTCTTTTGGAGGTGCACGGTATTATATCTCATTTATTGATGATTTCAGCAGGTACACTTGGCTTTATGTTTTGAAGCATAAGGATGATGTGTTTGATGCATTCAAAGACTTCAAGAAGCATGCTGAAAATGAGTTGGGCTGCTACATATCCTATTTGAGATCAGATGGAGGATGTGAATATGTCTCTAATTACTTTGACAGGTATCTTGCTAAATATGGGATCAGAAGACAGCTCACATGTAGCTATACACTGCAGCAAAACGATGTTGCAGAGAGGAAAAACAGGGTCCTGATGGAATCAGCTAGAGCTATGCTGAATGAGAAATGTCTGCCAAATGGTTATTGGGCTGAAGCAATGATGACTGCTGTCTATGTGCTGAATCAAACCCCTACAGCAGGGATTCATGATGTCACTCCATATGAGAAGCTGTATGGTCATAAACCTGATATTTTGCACTTGAAGGTATTTGGCAGCATTGCATATGTGCATATACTGGATGAAAAGAGGAAGAAATTGGATCCTAAGGCAGTGAAGAGTGTGTTTTTGGGATATGCTCAGGAACGAAAAGCTTATAAGTGTTATGTACCTTCTACGCATGAGACACTCATAAGCAGAGATGTAGTATTTGATGAGTTAGCATCTTGGTATGGGAATCCTGTTGCAGTGCCTACTGATGGCTCACCTAGTACGAGTCGTGCTGAAAATACTCTTGTAGAGAGTACTTCCATGAGTGGTCAAACATGTGATGTAACATCTACAGTGAGTCCTTGGACAGGACGGTTGCATAGTCACACTACTGTATCCACTGACACGGATATGTCAGTGAGGGGGAGAATAGATAAGGGAAAAGAAAAGGTTTTTGAAGAAGTAACAATCCACTCACTGCAGGTTATGAGTCATCTAGCAGTGACAGCTTAGACAGTGAATTGGGGATTCCATCTGTTATGACGCCAGGTGCTAGGCAGAGTCGTTATGTGCCACCTCATGAGAGGCAAGCTCACAGTGAGCCACAGGTCAGGAGATCAGAGAGGGTCAGACGACCTGTTGATAGGTATACTTACATCGGATATTCAGCCCATCATTATGCTTATATGATGAAAGTAACAGGTTTTAGAGAACCAAGTAAGTTTGATGAGGCAGCAGATGAGGATTGGCGTGCTGCTATGGATGAGAAATATTCAGCTTTGGCTAAAAATGGCACATGGGATTTAGTACAGTTGCATGAGGGCAAAACACCTATTGGCTGCAAGTGGGTGTATAAGGTAAAATGTAAATCAGATGGATCATTGAAAAGATACAAGGCCAGGTTGGTTGCAAAAGGGTATGCGCAGCAGCGTGGTCTTGATTATGAGGAGACTTTCAGCCCTGTAGCAAAGATGGCTATAGTTAGAACTGTGATTGCTTTGGCAGCAGCTAGAGGCTGGAAACTATGGTAGATGGACGTAAAGAATGCCTTTCTGAATGGAGAGTTACAGGAAGAAGTTTACATGGAACAGCCTGAAGGCTATGTGCATCCAAAATTTCCAGCACATGTATGCCAACTGAAAAATGCATTATATGGGCTAAAACAGGCACCTAGAGCATGGAATGCTCGCGTCAGCAGTTATTTGTAGCAACATGGTTTCCGATTGGGTGATGCTGATCATAGTTTGTTTGTGAAGAAGACAGATCGTGGCTGTGTATTCCTAGTTGTCTATGTTGATGACTTGATCATTACAGGAGATGATGAAAGCGGGATTGCTGAAGTAAAGACATGTTTGCAGGCTGAGTTTAAGATCAAGGACCTAGGAGAGCTGAAATATTTTTTGGGGATTGAGGTTGTCTCTACACCTCAAGGCATATGGTTGCTACAGAAGTAGTATGCTCAGGACATGTTACAAAAATATGGTATGGCTGATTGCAAGCCTATGGATACGACTTTAGAGCAGAATGTCAAGCTGCAGATTGATGTTGGGACAGAGATTGAGAATGTTACCATGTACAGACAGATGGTAGGCAGCTTGATCTATCTCACGATCACTAGACCTGACTTGAGTTATGCTGTGGGGCTGATCAGTCAGTTCATGCAGAAGCCTCGCAAACCACACTTGGATGCAGTCAGGAGAATTCTGAGATATGTAAAGAGTACCACAGATCATGGGCTGTTTTATGCATATGGGAAACCCCTTGACTTGATGGGGTATATTGATGCTGACTAGGCTGGTTGCACATATGACAGGAGGTCAACCACTGGTTATGCATTTGGATTGGGTAGTAGCATGATCAGTTGGCAAAGTAAGAAACAGCCTACAGTTGCACT
Organism: Lygodium microphyllum; assembly: GCF_053477565.2. Classification (NCBI taxonomy): domain Eukaryota; kingdom Viridiplantae; phylum Streptophyta; class Polypodiopsida; order Schizaeales; family Lygodiaceae; genus Lygodium; species Lygodium microphyllum. The sequence continues at coordinate 12,956,846 of NC_141159.1, read as the reverse complement.
GTCCAGTACGGAAGCAAAGTATCATGGTGTAGCCTTAGCGACCTGTGAAGCTATGTGGTTACAGAAATTGTTGAATGACTTGGGAATACACTTGGACAGCAAAGTAAGGCTGTACTATGACAATTTAAGCAGTGTCATGTTAGCAAGCAATCCTGTTTATCATGCAAGATCGAAACACATTGAGGTCCACTACCATTTCATCAGGGAAATGGTTTTAGCAGATCAGATTGACTTGGAGCATGTGAAGACTGAAGACCAGGTAGCAGATATCTTTACCAAATCACTTGGTAAAGATAAGTTCATTCACTTTAGACAGCTACTTGGAGTGATGCAGATGGTTTGAGTTTTTGGTTTGAGCTTGAGGGGGAGTGTTAGAAATCAAGCTCCACCAGTTAGTTTGTCTTGGTGTGTAACCAACATCTGTGACAACTAGTGTACAGCTGTCTCCATGTGACTACATTAAATAAGTCGGGTTAGTAGTTAGTCAGTGACTTGTGACTAGAGTTAGTTAGTCTCTAGTTACTTTACATTGTATTGTGTGGTGGTGTGTTATTCTGCATAATGAAGAAAAGACCTTGAGAGCCTGAAGGCTCATGGATATGGTGTTTCCCTGTCTCTCTCTCTCTCTCATCTTTGAACAGCTAATCAATAATGAGACAGGACCCGGTCGCTTGTGGGGAATGTTATCAGAGCATGCAATATATGGCAGGCGATGGTTGATATGGGTGATGCAAAGAGTAGTCGAGACCCATCTACCGTTGTTATCCTGGACCCATAGGCTAATTAGACAACATGTTATGCGTACGCCTCTTGCTATATATGCAGGAGGGATGGGTCATAATCTTATGCATTTAGCTTAGGGCTGCGAGCCCTATTTTTCCTTCTTGGAAAGGAGCGTATTACTGTATATCTGTACTATTTTGGGGAGGGATGTGTAGGTGCTATTCTCTTTGATCTCGTTAGGCCAAGAGGGCCAGTTTTGCGAGGTTTTAAATGTTTTATTTCATTAGATCAAGAGGGCCGATCAGTTTTGTAGTGAAATGTTTTGTTTCATTAGGCCAAGAGGGCCAGTCGCCTGTTTAGTACGGGTGCAGTTAATGGTTTCTTGTTGTAGTCCTGTGCTAGACAGGTTCAAAGAAGAGCTTGGAAGGAGCCTATGTCACGTGGAGGCTTCTCGTGGCCCTATTCAGGTGATATCTCTCCTTTAAGAGTACCATGTTTTTATACTATATGTGTATGTGTACTTGTAGGGGATTTTCTTTTCTTGTTGGGGACTGGCGTCCAAGGCATGAAGTCCCAAGTTTAGGTTAGGTCTGTCTGGGGGAGGGCTGAGTAGTCGTTGCCTCCTGTAAAGACATTGCCAGGCATTGAAAGACCTATTTCAGAAGGCAGTTCTAGTGACCCTGTTCTGCTAGCCTACTAGGCAGTCATTCTAGGAGTTTTTGTTAGTTGTGAGGCAGTTAGAGAAGACTGCCTGAGGGAAAAATGATGATGATAGAGAGAAGAAAGGCGGGGGGAAAAAAAAACCCCGAATATCTCAACGAGAATAAATATATACAAAGGTATGTAAAAAGGGGTTCTAACCCCTATAAAAATAGAAAAGAAAAGAAAGAAAAATTTATACGCAGTTGCTTATCGCCTTGTGAAGGCCTGGTAGGTTCCTGGGGATGAGTCAAGACCCGGGGCCGATGCCTTGTCTTCCTAGGGGTGGCGTCTCGTTGGAAAAGAAGGAAGTAAGGAAGGTTGGAGCAAAAATAAAAGTGAGCATCAGAAAAGGATTAAGTGTCACCTCACGAGGGCTTGGTAGGTTCTTGGATACCGAGACATGACCCGAGGCCGATGCCCTGTTCTCCTTGGGTCACTACGCTCAACTTCCTCCTTTTTACACGCCCGAGTATGGAAAAATAAAAACCTAAAAGAAGAAATGTGCTAAAAGACAATACTTCTTGATCAGCCTATAGGAGTCCTCACCTAGTAGGAGCTTTTGGGGTGTGTTGTCCTTAGTTAGGTAGATAGTTCAGACCACCACTTAGGGCAACCTCTTTGATAGTTCTTTTTAGTTTGGCCGTGTTGGAGTAGTCGGTTAGTGACTAGCTTCGGACCTTCTATCAGATTATGCTAGGCCTACTCCTTGTGGATTTCATGCCTTGGTTTTGTCAGGGGGTAGGGTGAGCAGTGTGTTGTGTTTTAATATGTATCTATTTTGTATCAGCTTGATGCTTCCTTTGGTTGTTTTGTGCAAATCTGTTGTGGGATTTGACGGGTTGAGTCGCCCTATCCTGTGGTTGCCAATGAGAGTGGAGTTTTGAGCCCGGAATGTGCCTAAAATTTGCCAAAAAATCCAGAATTTAGGGAAAAAATATTCAACATTGAAGACAGCAGCTGCAACTAGGATGATTTTAAGCACCAAGTGAAAGACAGCTTTTAAAAGGCGCGCGAGCGACACTTGTGGATTTTTGATAATTTTTTCGGCTGCCATGCTGGATGCTGAGAGCTGCCAGTCAGTGCGGGATGTTGAGACGGATGCGTAAGATTTTTCAGAGGTCAAATCAGAGCCCGGACGTGGAAGAGGCAAAAAATCGGACCCCCCTCTCCCCCCCCCACAAATCAAAATGGAGCTTCAACAGAAGCCATCCAACAGACAATGGATGGCTTCAACAGAAGCCATCCAACAGACAATGCCCGGCAAATTCTCCTTATTCCCTGATCCTATCGCCGCCCTTCGCGCGAGATATGGCTGACTGTTAACTCGCAAACGAACAAAGGTGGAAAATCCAGAAAAGCTAAAGCAGAATACAAAGACAAAAGCCAATGCAAAGAGAAATGGAAGATAAAGACGCACAAGGAGAAGAGTCCTAAATAAGGGAGAAAGGCGCACAAGGAAAAGCGCAAGTCAAAACTTTTGTAAAAGAGCGCCGGGCTCTCACCCGTGCAATTTGTAAATGTAGATGGGCGGTGGAAAGGAAGCTAGGAAGATAGAAGGACAAAGGGAAAAAGGGCCTAGGCTATGGCCAGCCATGTAAAAAGGGGGAAAGGGGATGACCGCCCAAAAGGGATTTAGGGTTTTGTATATAAAGTTGAAAAGTGAATGAGAAGCTCATTCTTGTGTGTGGCCAAAAGTAGCTCTCTTCTTCTTCTTCTTCTTCTTCTTCTTGTTCTTGCTTGCTTGAGCTTGTGCTTGAGAGAGGGAGTGTGAGAGTGTGAGGGAGTGAGTGTGTGTGAGGGTGAGGGACCGAGGAGGAGAAGCTCTCCATCTTCTCCTCTCTTCTTCTCTTCTCTTCTCTTCTCTTGACTTGCTCACGGCAATGGAGCTTGGAGCGTGGAGTTTGAGGATGGAGCTTGCTTGAAGCTTGCACTTGGATCGTGGAGCTACCGGAGTGCGCGGGAGAGGAGGTAACTCGAACGGCATGGAGGTAAGCTCACTACACCTGTAGATATGGATGGCGCATCGGCTATGTGAGAGGTAGCCATTAGTGCTCGGCTTGGAACGCTTGAAACAATAAGCGGTCCGTGGGTCTTGGCGGTTGAGCGAAAGTTCCCACATTTTGGTTCCATTGCCGGGACAAACGGATTCAAGCCTTGAGCGCTTGCGCGCTTCGAATCGAGCATTGGAGTAGGGTTTCCCTCGAACTGGTGCTTGAGATAGGTAGGAAGCAAGGGGGTTGAAGATGGTATTCGATCTCCTTGACAAGTAGGTTTGTTATTTTTCTTGGGATTTATGTTGTGAGATGGAGTAGTGTAGGTATTTACTTTGTGATTTGGATGCATTAGAGTAGGAGAAAACAAAGAAAAACAAAGAAAATAAGCATTAGGGTTACTGTTGCAAAACAGGGCAGAAACAGGGCAAGAATCATGCATAAGGGGTAAAAACTTACTTGTGATGCCTAAAGGTCGGTATATGAGTTATTGGGGGTGCCAATACCATACCTGGAAGAGGGTATAAGGGCCAGAAGTGGCAAGAAAGGTCACATTGTGCATTGCAGGGTTTCAGGAGAGCAGGAGAGAAGAGGAAAGCTTGGTGAGGAAATCTGCTTCAATCTTGGCATCAGAGAGATCTTTGGCTAGCCCAGGTAATTCTACACCCCCCCTACAGTAGTAGGACCAATCTGGAGTTGCACAATAAGGGGGAAGACCCCCAGCGCCTTGCACATCGAATTTTGCAAGCTGCGGCAAAAACATGCATGGCATTTGGCGCGTCCGAGTCACGTCGACTCTGGTCCGAGGCCCAAACTCGACCCTCGGACCACTCGGTCCACTAGGCCAAACCCTAGTCGGTCTTGGACCGTCCGAGTCGACCCATCCGAGACTCAAATTCGGCCCTCGGCCACGTCCCACATTCGGCCCTCGGCCCAAGTGCCTCAGCCCGACCGAGTGACCCCATCCGAATTCGTCCGAATCATTCGAACTTCGCCCTCGGCCCATGCGCCTCGGACCGTCCGAGTGACCCACTCGAACCCTGCAATTCGGACCTGTTAGGCCGAATTTAGATTTTCTCAAATTTTAACTTGAAGACAATGAAATTAATTGAGAAACCATATAGAGCAGCAACCATATCACAGATTCATTGTCGGGCTAAAACTGAGAGTAAGTGGTTCAAATTTGGCTATAAACAGTCCTCCAAATTGTGCATGGCTTTTACCGTAACGGCCCTTCGGGCCGGGGGGTATTGCCCCCCCCCCCCTGGACCCCCGCAGAGGGGGCTCTGCCCCCTCCGCACCTCCCCCAAGTAGGTTGGAGAGAAAATGCGCACTTTGACAAGTCCTGCAAATTGGACCCTAGTGTATTAATGGCTCTACACGAGCATGGATTCTCACTTGCAAAAGAGCAGCCAAAAGCCCATGCCCGAATAGAGAGAAACAGAGACCCTAGAACATCAATGGGCCAATCTAGCCATCAAGGGCAAAAAGGCCACACGACGAGAACACAAAGACAATGTGTTCAGACCATGACTAGTCAGAGCGAAATGCAACATCAGCAAGCTACAAATGCCAAGATGACTAGACATGACACTCTTGTCGAGAGATGTACCTTGAGCAACACTGCACAAACAACCCAAGACATTGGTGGAGAATCCACGTCTGGTCATGAAAGTGGGGACTCAAAGGCATCTGTCAGAAGGCTTAAATTTACAAGCCAGGACCCGGAAGATGAAGACATGGTACCTCCTGCTTATCTTAGGGTCAAACTCACCGCAGAAAGAGAGCATAGTGTTGATGCTCTCATTGATGAAGGAGCAGATTTCAATATCTTGACTTACGAAGCATGGACTCTACTAGGTCAACCAGAGCTCAAACCGACTAATGCAACTCTTAACCCTTACGGGGAACACCCACAAGCGCTTCTAGGGAAGTGCAGAATCCTTATAACTATTGAAACAAAAAGCTTGCCAGTCCTATTCTATGTTCCTCCAAATAGCGAGAATTGTGAAAAGGAAATCCTCCTAGGAAGGCCCTTCAAAAAGGCAACGAAGTGTGAAGCCAACTATATAGCACAGAGGATACACCTAACACTACCAGGTGTGAGGATAATCACGACCTTTAGTAAGGGTGACCTCACCAAACCTCAAGGGAAGGGCAAGGAGCATTCTGACATACCAAGCAAGCCTAGTAATGAGAGCAAGGAGTTGTTGAAAGAGTTGATACAAGCATAGGTCGAACAACGAGAACCAGTGAGTGAGGCCATGCTTGAAACAAGAAGGTTAAGAGACAATGCCAAGGACGGGCTTTGGACTTACAAATATCGTAGAAGACCACGAGAGAAGCCCAAGCCTTATAGACGAAGGCATCGATGGAGAGCTAGCACAACGCCATAATGGATACCCAAGGCGTTGCTTCGTGCTCAAGGGTATTATGCAGGCAACCGATGGATTTGGGTACCAAAACCCCCTGCTAAACCACCTCTGTTAGAAGCCCAAATCATATCAAAAGCAAAGAGGCGTAGGGGGAAACCTAAACAAAAATCCACGTCTTGAACCAAAAATATTGGAGTAATTGAGCCCCTCATGGTCGAAATCAAGAAACCAAATGGAACCAATCGGAGGGTAGATCCTCAGCCTAGCGTGCTTGACAAGCAGATGCCAGATGTAATCGTTGAGGATACGTAGAAGCTGCTAGTGCCCAAGGAGCTTTTAATTCCCCAAGAGGATAGCAAGCATCATAGGCACAACATTGCTCAGGGCAAGGTTAAATGCTCAACAAAGCAAATAGCACAATCATCTAATAGCCATGAGCAAATCTCCCAGCCAGTGTCAAAGCCACTTAGGAGTCCCAAGCCTCCTACACCCTCTTCCCCTAGACGAACACACAAAGCACAACACTCATCAAGTGAGGCTACCCAATCCCAACCTCTATCTCCATCTAAGCTTCCAAATGTCCAAGAGGTGGGACATGATGCCATCTGTAGCTCTCGACCCAAGGATATGCATGAGCAACCTAATGTGACTAGATCAACTCATGCTCAATCTACACGGATGAGTGGTCAAAGGGCAACAAAAGGCATGACCACTTCCAATCGACCTAAGGACTTAACACCGCAATCCACCAAGAGTAGCCAGCCCACTAAACTAGCTGCTACTACTTCCAATCAGGGAACATAGCAGTCACAACCCTTGGCCGTGACAATGCCCCTTGCAGAACGTGTCCTTAGTAGTTTACATGTGAAGGAGGTGTCGCAAACAACTTCATTAATAACTCCGGCACTTCCAAAGAGCCTAAAGCCTGGACTGGAGGAGTTAAACACAAGGGAGTTGGTTGAAGAGCTAGACTCCCTGAAAAGGGAGGCAGATGTGCCCTCACAGCTTGGTAAGGCTATTCAGCAGGCCACAACTATGTCCCATGAGGACACACTAGAGAAGGGAAATGCTGAGGCCCAACCAAGGACATCAGCGGGGTCGACCTAGCCCAAGGTCCTGAGCCATTAGATGCACCTGCACTGACCAAGAAAAAGAGGAGAAAACAACGAAGGCAACAACAATCACAGGTGGTTGTGGACCCCAAGAACATTGAGACGAAGGGCGCTGGAGAGCTGATGAACAAAGCATCAAGTCCATCCACCAATGAGCCCACTGATGCCTCTCCTAATAGCGGTGAAACCTCAGACACATCGGTGTGCTCTAAAAAATCAAAGCAACCGTTGCCATCAACAGTTGATCGCAACACTCTATCCACTGACAATAGAACTCGCATTGACCAATCAAGAGTGGATACAACGTCGTCACAACAGGGTGACAAATCTATACCAGTCACATCTGAGAAGAACCATGACAAAATAGCAGCAAAACCTCAGGAGAAATGTGAGAACCCCAAGAGCATAAGAAATCCTAGCGCTGATCAATCTTGCTCATCTAGGCCTGAGCCCCTAGCCATGCTGAAGCCTAAGGAAACTCTTAGAACTTTGCATGAGATAGCAACCAAGCAAGCCCTCGTTGAACATAGAAGTGTCACATAATGCTTAACTGAGTTGGATGCTAAGCTCAAAGTGGTCGCATGTGTCTATGTCCTTACGGACATGGGCACAATCCCCAAGGAGCAGCTTGGAGATTACTTGACCTTTCCTCTATCATGGAAAGAACAAGAACATCTTAACGGACACTATGACAAGCTCCTGCATGGACGCATGCGACTCATCCCTGACGAGGAGGCTGAGGAACTGCGCTTAACTGTCACGCTCAATGAAATGCTCTGCCGACCAAATCTCGTAGACATAGAGAAACTAAAGTAACTATCAGCAGGCCAGAGTCAATTTGAGCAGCATTGGTGCAAAAGCCGCGTTGTAATGGCCGAACTAGGGGCTCAGATCATGACGGTCTCAGAAGAGCGATTGGCCAAATGGCGGTCTCAAAGAGACCCAACCTATGTGGCACCAACTTCCCTTCGTGCTGACTGACATTCAAGGTACGGACTTAGCTCGAACTAGGCTACAGGGCCCTTTGATTGATAAGGTTCTCATGAGGAGGAGTTACATATTGCCAGTAGACTCGGTCAAGGTTCCATGCTACTCGACGTGGCAAAATATCTATCAGTATTAAGTAAGCTGCCGTGAATACTAGATGCGTGTGCCACGCTCCGGTACAACCCCGAGTTCTACACTTGGTTCTTATCCTCGTGAAGTGACATGCATTCATAAATATGTATATAAATAAACACTGCTTTTTGTGTCACCGTGTATAAACAATGTTAACACACACAAGCAATGATAGTCAAGCACAGGGAGAAGAGTGGGGTCAGATAAACTAAGCTCCTCAATTCCTCCTCTCATCACGCATTTAAAAGCCGTGTGACCAGCCCCACCTCCAGGTGAAGGGCATGCAACCCACATTGCCGCCATAGGAAGCCTTGACCAACAACTCTGATAGTGTAGACAGGGTGTAGTCCCTTTCAATACACTTGCTTCCCTTTTTGGTCTATCCTTTCGAGGATGTGCCCTGTCCCACTCCACGACAACCAGTCCACGCGAATTAGCATAAACTAATATCCGGTAATGACTAGAGGCAACGCGAACTGATGCATGGGGGCCATTCATCTACAACAAACACCGCATGCCTCACCCCTCCCCTTCTTGTCATATGCGCTTGATAACCCACACTAAAATCCCTTCCATACAAACAATTGTATCCTATATCTAGGTCTAACCCTTGGATTGCATCTCGCAGGCTTCCTTTTTTGACGGAACACATGGAGAACCATGGACATCCGGCATGCAAAGATTCTCTTCACAAACGACGGGAGCATGTGGCACGCACCCCTCCACTGGAGCGCTATGTGCCCACCATCAAGAGGTATGCCAAGAATCGAGGCCCTAAGTGACACTGTCCAGGGCGAAGGCCGAAGAATCCTTGAGTCAAGAAAGTCGAGACTCAAAACGTGCAACAGGTGGCAGCACTAGTGGCACAAACCTCCAACTCACACTCGGGCCCCAGACGCTCAAGGGCAGAAAGGGCAGCTTGGGAAAGGGAAGAATTTAATGAATTGTTTAAAGACATTCTGGAAACGGTAGCGGGCCAGGACTACACCATTCATGTCCCGGCCGACATGTTCCCTACCCAACCCCACAAGGAGCTGCGGCAAAGCAACGCTGCCGAAAGCACGAATCACCCTTGCCAACCGCCCACATCGCATGGCCCAAAGCACATTCATGGGCCATGCTCCCTTTCTGGGTCAAGCTCTATAGTTGGCTCACGGCAGTCGTTACCTCAATTGTGCCAACATCGCATGTGTCGCAAGGAGGTTTGCAATATCTCAAGTGTATCTCCCCATTTCACCAACTGCTTCTCTAACAACGAGGCTAGGGTGCAATCATCATTGTACTATCCCTTTTCTGAGCCTTCGAAGCTTGACATTTTTCAACCCATTGAAAGGCTGATAGCCTCAACATATTGTAATGGTTGTACTTAGGCAAGTTCAAAAAAAAAAGAAAGAATGAATGAAAAGTAAGAAGCACTAACGATCACAGCACATCACTTAGGGGTCCTCAAATTAGGTACATCTAGTGACCTTGGTCGACTGGCTTCGTCCCTAGTCCCCTAGCCCTTTACCATCACCCACAATTGTTCAGGGCACATCAAGGGCAGAACGTACCTGGGGAGCTTGTCTCGCCTATGGTTCGACCTGTCACCCTGACCCACTTGCACAATTCTCTCTTGCACTCTGCCTTAGTACCATTGCAATCAGTGGTGATAAGCACCGCACGATTGGCCATGAAAAATACACCATACTCATCAGGCAAGTCCAATAGTTTCTAGCTCCTGAAAGTGCGGTGTCCTTGTATTCAATTATGCTACGTCGTGCAGTCACAATGCAAAGGATATCTCATATACCTTCAAGTGTACTTCTTCTCCACATGGACGACTTTACTTCATCCACGCATTGTTATGAGAAACTAGCCCATGGTCTTCTAACTGCGTAATGTCTAAGTATGCACGAGCACTCACATAATATATGCACCGAAGTATATCCACAGTTTGGGTCCTCAAGTGTAGGACAATTCTCTAGGCTTGCTTAGAGTTTGACCTGTCTCCCAAACTAATCAAAATATGTATTGTGCACGATAAGAAGACTAGCACTACCCCTTAAGGAGAGACCACATGCGAGGTTTTCCAATTGCAGGTATAAGGTGTTGTTCGCTCTTCATCAACACTCAACTCTAAATGCTTATCCCTTACCATCCGACAAGCCCGCAAAAAATTGTCATGTGCAGAATCCTCAATAAACCAACACTTGTGCTGGCCATCAATACAATCCCCAACACAGATTAGCCCTACCACCAACTCCAACAACCTTCCACCAGCCACCTTGGCCACCAACAGGCCCCCAGGACCTTCCGCCACACCACCACCAACACTCATCCACGAAAACCACAGGCGTCCTTGTCACCCACGTCTTTGGTGCATGCTACAGCTTCCTACCTACGACGGTGAGTGCCATGGGACTGGCACTCGTCTAGGAGGGGGGTAATGTTAACCCGCAAACGAACGAAGGTGGAAAATCCGAAAAAGCTAAAGCAGAAGACAAAGACAAAATCCAAGGCAAAGAGAAATAGAAGACAAAGACGCACAAGGAGAAGAGTCCTAAATAAGGGAGAAAGGCGCACAAGGAAAAGCGCAAGTCAAAACTTTTGTAAAAGAGCGCCGGGCTCTCACCCGTGCAATTTGTAAATGTAGATGGGCGGTGGAAAGGAAGCTGGGAAGATAGAAGGACAAAGGGAAAAATGGCCTAGGCTATGGCCGGCCATGTAAAAAGGGGAAAAGGGGATGACCGCCCAAAAGGGATTTAGGGTTTTGTATATAAAGTTGAAAAGTGAATGAGAAGCTCATTCTTGTGTGTGGCCAAAAGTAGCTCTCCTCCTCTTCTTCTTCTTCTTCTTCTTCTTGCTTGCTTGAGCTTGTGCTTGAGAGAGAGTGTGTGAGAGTGTGAGGGAGTGAGTGTGTGAGGGTGAGGGACCGAGGAGGAGAAGCTCTCCATCTTCTCCTCTCTTCTTCTCTTCTCTTCTCTTCTCTTCTCTTCTCTTCTCTTCTCTTGCTCGCGGCAATGGAGCTTGGAGGGTGGAGCTTGAGGATGGAGCTTGCTTGAAGCTTGCACTTGGATCATGGAGCTACCGGGGTGCGCGGGAGAGGAGGTAACTCGAACGGCATGGAGGTAAGCTCACTACACCCGTAGATATGGATGGCGCATCGGCTATGTGAGAGGTAGCCATTAGTGCTCGGCTTGGAACGCTTGAAACAATAAGCAGTCCGTGGGTCTTGGCGGTTGAGTGGAAACTCCCACACTGACTGAATGAAGAGATCAGAATCTAGTCTTTCTCTCTCCTCCCTCTCTCTCCTCTCTATGGGTTGTTCATGCGCACTATCTTGAAGGAGGAATCAGGAGGGAGATTGAAGAAAACGATGATGGAGATTAATGGAGATGCTGAAGATTGATGTGTAGCTTTGGATTGAGAGCAATGGAGGCTTCGTCCGCTGGTCATGCACTCATTTAATGCGTCTCGGGTTTCGTTAAAACATGATATGACAATTTTTATGAAAAAAATGAAGGGTTTTTTGTATTTTATGATGGTAATGATGTTCTTATTGGATGAAAATTTATTTGAGTGCTGGTTGCATCATGATTAATTGCTGTTTATAAGAAATTTTTGATTTTGCAATGATTTACATGCGCTATTTAATTCCCGTAAAACCCGAAATGTGGTTTTTAAGCGGTAAAATGATAGTTTTGTCGTTTCGGATAGGTGAAATGTGTTCCTATGGAGAGAAAATGAAAAATAAATTGAATGTTAGTATCTTGAAGTGATTGGAACAAGAAAAATAAAAAAATAGCATATTTTATTGACAAATAAATCAAGAAAATGAAAAAAATAAGGAGAAAAAATAGAAATACGCTTCACAAAAATAAGAAAAAATATAATGATTGTTTGTGGATATATGGTAGTGGCAAAGCATGAGGTTTAGCCTCAGTTTGCTCTATCTCCTTGTCAAAGTTTGTGATTTATCGCTTTTCATACATCAAAACATGACAAAATGAACCTCTACACCTATGCAACGAAAGCAATACCTAAACATAGGGGGGTGGAATGTTTGAATGGTGCGATTTGCATACTGATTTTTGCTGATTTTTTGATGCGTATCATGACATAGAGTTTGTTGTATTTTAATTAAGAGGATAGTAGCACGAGTGTTGTCTCGGTGCTATCCTTACATCGCCGCAACGAGTTAGTGAACGAGCATTGGAAAGCCTGGTTGTGCACAACACGTTTCTAATTGAAAATTATGTTTGAGCACTTTAGGATCATCCACCTTTACATGTGCATGTCAACCATGGTATCAGAATACAAAGGACTGGATGCATAGCACCTGTTTTCGATGATGATGACCCAAGCTTGAGTGTGGAAAGGCAACCTAAGCCGTAGAATAGACGTTTGGTTCTTGGGGAATCATTTGGTAAGGACACATGGTATCTCCTGGAATACTCTCAAAATGAAAGAGTGGAGTTTGTTCGTTTGTTCTATATGTTGAGCAACGCATCAAGGGGCCAATCCGTGTGATGTAGGAGAGCTGCAGTGGAGCCGCGATGATTCCACCGAGAGGTTGCCTCCCATGTATGTGATTATCGTGGCATTTATTGCCAGTGTGTATGGGTTCTCCCTCTATGGAGTTTATAGAAAGGGAAATGTTGGACTACAAAACTATAAACGCATAGATTAGGCTTTAGGACAGTTCGTCCTTTAGTAGCAGATAGACGCTCCTGGCCCGCGAGGCCGTGTGGGTGTGGTTGTCCGTTATGAGCATGAGGTCCCGGCTAGTGCCATAGCCAATGCCGGCCCATTTGAGGTCCCTTCATTGTGCGATGCCACATTGGATAATGGGTGAAACTATAAAGGAAATATCTCACTTAAGAGGGGGTATTCAGAATGTAAGCTTATTTGTTTTGTATATGTGTGTGAAAGCACTCTATGTGCTAGATGCTACATGGTGCAAGGACATGGATTTGCGGTGTGGAGAGGAGTTTGCTACATAGGTACACACATGTCTAGTAGGGTGTCACACGGGAATATACATGAAAATTGTAAGGCTACATAAATGAGGTCTCATCTCTTCTATATATGTAAATATATGGAATGAGAAAAAACAACTATTGAGTGTTCAACTTGCTTTGCAACCATGTCTCTCTTGGTTTACTTCAATCCACCTTGACTCCTATGTTACACAACATGTAATTGTTTACATGGGTAAGTAACAACAATATTGAATCTTATACCTCAAAAAGACCTTGTTTTATTTTGCTCATTGGTAATCTCCTCTCTAAAATTTTTGTTAATCTCTCTGTATTGTGACTAGTACATTTTCCTATTGAGTTTTTGTCACTTTTGAAGAAGTGGCCTCTAATTCATAGGGTCCCTTTGGATTTTCAGTGCATCCCAGCTTCACATTAATGATGATTTATCGTCTTAGGAGAGCCTTGGCACCATGCTTGGATGTTGCTAAAGCTTTAGACTCATTGGCACCTTGGCAGTGCCAATGGTTTACATGTTCATTCAATTTTTTCTTGCCCCTTTAGGCCAACAGAGCCTTCATTCACATGGCTTCACATTTTTCCTGCAAGTGAGACTTGACAATTTTCAACATTATTGGCTCAATACTTATATTGGTTTGCTAGCTCCTATGACATAGTAAGCAAGTGCTCTTGGTTCATATTGAGGCAAAAAGCAAGAGAAAGATCATGTGGCATTATTTTTGCAATGGATTTACACATTAGAAGGCCAAAGTCTTGCTTTGATTTATAATAGCATTTGGTACATAGTCACACACGAAAATGGAGTTGAAGAGAAGCAAATGTGAACATTTTTCACTTTTCATATCGACGTATTATTGGTATAGAGCGACTATGGAGATTGTTTATAGTATATTTGAATGCACAATAGCTCTCAAGCCAACTTATAAATGTAACACATTAACTTTTTGGCTTTTTATATAGACATATTATTGGTATAGAGCTAGTGAGTATGGAGATAGTTCATAGTGTATTTGAATCCATAGTAGCTCTCAAGCCAACTAATAAATGCAACACATGTTAAACATCCCCTTCAGAAATGTTGACTCATAATCAGTTGACAAGGTGGGTATGTTCCCCGACCAAAACAATATGGGATATTAAATTTGTGCTAGGAAATGCTTCTCTATAATGTATATTTGTATTTATTAGTAAGTAGTTATATCGTCATAAATATAGTCCCTAGTTTATGGGTGTTTTGGAAAGGTTGGGGAAGTAGTGGAGTGCTAAACGACAAGTCTTGTAGGAGAGAGTCGAATATGCTGACACACGGACACACAAGTATGGACAATATATCAGCACTATAAGAAGTCATAACACAAGCTTGGGACAATAGCCTCGTAGTTGACAATACATTTGAAGCTATAGAAACCTTTTAAGACAAGCTTGACGCTTATCGTGTCTTTGTAAGATATCACAAAGCTTAGCCTTCATAACCCTGAAAAAGGAGGCGTTATATCGTCATGTGATAAGTACGTTTTGGCACCATCACCTCGCAAAGCCATCTCGAGAGAGACGGTGTAGTACTGAAAGCAAGCTATATTGTCTGGATAGGCAGCTGAGGCGGAGCAGGAAGGATAGTGCTTGGAGGAGGCTTCCTCGAGGTTACCGAGGCGGAAGGCTTGGTCGTCATGAAGAGGCTTGTTGTGATGGAGGTAGCTGCACTGCAGGTATTTACAATGACGCTTGATCTTGGATGCAGGAGCTAAATCATGCAGCTGCGCCCTGCGTTTCTGACTGAAGCGAATGTAGCGCGCTTTGTAAAGGAGGTCCGTATAATAACGATTCTTTGCCTTGCAAGAGCATGGGGTCTGACCATGAAGGGCGGCGCAGGGCAGGCTCCTGATACGGAGCACCATTGTTGAAAGAAGAAGAGGAGGAGGAGGAGTAGGAAGAAGAAGATAGTAAAACAAGAGAATGATGAGTATGAGGAGGGGGAAGGGGAGATAGTGAAGCGAGAGAATGTTGAAATGAAGAAGAAAAGCATATAGATCATCCTTACTCCTACTTTAATAAGCCAGCTCCGTACTCATGTATACTAATCACCCCATTACTTCATATATATTGTAGAAGTTCTACCCTCATTATTCCATCTTCCCTCATCATGAGCACAATCTTGGAAGAGTGACACTTTCCTAGGTATATTATGTGCAAGTGGGCTAGAGAAACGAATGTTTAATGCAAGTGCTTGGATTCTTGCCTTGTCTCCAATTAACATGCGATGTTGTGGCTTGTGGTGGAGAACCCATGGTCAATGCTAGTTTATGATGGCATATAAGAAGGAGGGGGACTGCCGACCAAGGCCTTTTTAAGATCTTTGAAAGAGGGGACCTCAAATGATATTTTGACTAGCTACCTACATTGGGTTCCATCATTGCATGGTCTCTACTTCTTCAACATCCAGCCTTCTGCGGTCTAAACTACCATCCCTATACATCTAACAACGATATTCTTTCCTGTAGAATATGTTTGTCTTGTTCCTCACTAGTCATATCTCATGAATTTTCCCTAACTACAAAAACTAATGTGAAGGAAAGAGCCAAAAGCTGCCCCATGATTCTCTAGACTTAGTTTCAACCTATGTGAAGCTTTTCTTGAAAATCATGTAGCCAAGGTTTAATGAAGACTTAATCAGTGATTTTTTACCAAATGGAAAATTTTTAAAGTTTCTACACCTCATATTGGCTAGAAAGAAATGGTGCTCTTAAGTGCCGCTTTCATTCCTTACATGATAACACATTTAAGCAAGAAACTCCTCTCTAGTCCTCACAACCATAGGTGGTAGGTTGATTGTTGTGTGTATAATGCATACTTTGAGATTACCTAAGATATAGTCAACTAGTACATCTTTATCCTAAACTTAACTGACAATAATATTTGTGAGTTTATGTCATCCTAATTGCAAACACATGTGAGATTTTTTGAATCTCACAAGTTGCAAAAAGTGCGTTGATGTCACTAGCACCACATTTTGTTGACTTGTAGACAAAATGCACAACCATGTGCACACACACACACAGTACATAGTACACAAGCGTAATACACATAGTACATTGATTACACGTGCACACACACACACACACACACACACACACACACACACACACACACACTCTCTCTCTCTCTCTCTCTCTCTCTCTCTCTCTCTCTCTCTACTTGGATACGTACACGAGATCTCTAACACATTTACTATGATAGCTATTATTACTTTTTATGTGGATAACAACCCAACCAACCCCATCCACCCCCTTTTTCTCTAGTAGAGTATATAGCTTGCTCTGGCATGTAGGGCCTTTAGCTCCTATTCACACACAAGCACATACACATTCTATGTGTGTGTGTCTCCCCCTCTCTAAAACATGGCATGTAGATGTAGACATACTTATGTATGTTGATTTTATACAATGAAAAGGGAAAAAATGCATAAGACATAGGTAAACTTATATGATCCAAAAAATAATGACAAAGGGAGTTAGATAGAGAGAGAGAGAGAGAGAGAGAGAGAGAGAGAGAGAGAGAGAGAGAGAGAGAGAGAGAGTGTGTGTGTGTGTGTGTGTGTGTGTGTGCTATAACTAACTTAAAGAATGTCATGGACCATCAATTGGCCATGTTTAGATATATTAACTTAAATAATTAACATGAACATGCTTTGTCTTTTAGAAAAAGGTTTCCATTATATTAAAAAGAAAGCTACAATCTTGCTAGTGATGTGTACAACGTATCAAGTCCACATATTCATGCTTACACTCTTAAGTGTTTTGTTGATGTGCTACATATGTCTAACATCACAAAGAACTTGGTTAGTGTTGGAAAAATGGTCTAGTAGGGATTGCAAGTAAAGTATAATCAAAATGGTTGCTTTGTAGAAGATTTTAGAAATGAATGTAAAATGGATTTGCAAAAGGCAAGCATGTGTGGGAATGATGTTTACTTTCAATGTAAATGTTCTCAAGTTGAAGGCTGCTATATTTGCACAAGGTGCATGAGTTGTGTGGTTGATATTGACATTTGGCATAAATATATTGGCCATGTAAATGTGCATCAATTGGAAAATATGCAATCACATAAAATTGTGATAGACTTGCCTAAGTTGAAAGTGGCTGATATGTTGAAAGTATATGAAGCATGCCAATTCGGAAAATGGAAAAGCCATGTATGTTCTCATAGTAAACATGCAATTAGGCATTTACTTGATGTTGTATATTCAGGTATGTGGGATCCTACAAACACTATATCAATGGCTAGATATCAATTGGTATACTATACCCATTCCATATAGTGGGGCAAACAACAATGCCTCAGATGATGGTTTTCACCATAATAATAATGGCCTCAAACCATTCCCCTAATGGAAACTCAATAACAACAGTTGAATCCTACCAATTGGAACTAACAACCAACAATCCCAATAGGAGCTCTGAACTAGAATCAAAACAGAAGATCCTCTAGACCAATCCAACTAGTCTATAGAGTGATTACAAAGACTTCACAAAAAGCTAGTGTGAGTACTCATGAGGAGAAAATTTGAAGGACTACTTGTCTAATTCAATTGCAAGCATCAAGAAGAGTTGATGGATATGATTATAGAATAGCTATAGACACTAAAAGTGAATACCACTAGCATATACAACACTAGAGGAGGTGGAATAGATGTGATATGATCAAACACATGGTGCAAAAAGTGTCATCAGGTGGGACATTTAGTTACTTAATGTACTCAAAAACCAACTATTCATGGAGCCTTTTGTTTGTATTGCCTAAGAAAGAACCACACAGAGGATGTCTGCTCTTTGAAGGAGATGCATGATAGAAGGAAGAAAGATGAGGAAGCAAGGTTCAACCTACTAGAGTACAAGATGACAACCTAAGATATTGGCACAAAGTCTAGAGAATTTGGTCCCATTTTTGGCCCAATAACATTTCCTGCCCAAAGTTATAGAGGAAGACAATCTGGTGGTGGACAAAGATTAGAAGTGGAATGCTACAAATATGGAGAGAAGGGTCACATATCCCCAAACTATCCAAATTCTAAAAGGCCAATGGACTACAAGCCCTTGTGCAATAGATGCAAGGGAGAATGCCACACTGCCAAAGACTATCCTAGTCCAGGCCCTGTAAAGACCAACACCCTTGATACTTAACAGAAGACCCTAGAACTTGCATCCAACCTAATAGAACTAGAATTTTCTATATAGTAACATGCACCAAGAAAAGAGAATCAATAGTTCCAAAAGAGAATGTTTCCCCTACCAAAATTGTGAAGTTCAAGCTTCCAATAGAGCTAGGAGCAGTATAGCACAAAGCAATCCAATGCCATGTAAGGATACAAACAAAGTTACAAAAACAAGACCACAGATCCAGGAGATAGAAGAGGTGGATGTACCTCCTGTAAAAGAAAAAGTGGTGATGCAACCCTTTCTTGAAGAAATAGGAAAAATAAAAGTAGGTATAGCCCCATTCCTTAGTTGGTTAGAAAAGCTAGTGGATCCAATAAAGGAATATGACTTGGTCAAGCACCTAGATACCTTCCGCTCTAATTTGACATTTTGTTAATTGCTAATATTGTCTCCCAAGTGTAAAAAAATATTTAAAAGTATTCTCATGTGATGTCTTGGTCTAAGGATTACCAACCCTACAACTGTTACAAGTCACAACAGAGCCCTAGAGTCGGTAAAAGAAGTGGAGGTAGCCAACACCTTCTTGGATCCTGACACTCCATAGATTGGCATCTAGATAGAAGGTTGTTTCATTGCAAGTGCATTGATAGATGGAAGCTCTTCAATGAACATTAGATGTGACGATGGAAGATCTAGGCTTGCAAAGCATGCAACCCACTGAGTGGCTCATCAGATGATTGGCAGACCAGAGCCAAATTAACCTCTTAGGTATTCCCCCATACATCAAGAGCACAATTGCTAGTAGAGATTATTGGATAACATACTTGGTGATAAAGCCAAACTTTTATGATACATCTTATCGTCTATTGGGAAGGTCCTGGCTATTTGAAGCAAGAGCAAGGAGGACTGATTGGTTCTAACCCTAGGAAAGGGACCAAATAAAGTGGTGTTGAAACTGTATGATGCTAAAAAATGACATGGATACAACTCCATAGAGATTTTCTATAACTCTTCCAATGAGATTGCAGATGAAACATTGGTAGAAGAAGATGTTGTCAAACAAATTTTCCTGAAGAAACCAGAAGCACAATCCCTAATAGTGGGCACTGAAAGACAACTCCCAGAAGATGCAAAGTCATTATTGGTGGGTAAATACCTCCTACTTGAACTAGGAATGACTTTTGAAATTACCTCTAACAGTGAGATAGAGGCACGGATATACTACTTCCCATGCTACATGGCCATATCAAAGCTAGAGATAGAAGCAAAAGTAGAAACATAGAGCTTATTCTTCTGCTACTACAGAGCCCTTGTAGATGTAGAGACAAAGTCCAAGGAGGATGATGATGAAAGTGAAGATGAAGATTATGAAAGCAATGTGGAAGAAGTTATCCAACCCAAAGGAGGATACTAATGAGGAGGAAGTCCAAGAGGCCACATAAGTTTAAGATTCAATGCTATTAGGGATAGAATGACTATGGTACCCTTTAGAATGGTAAATGGGCCTCATCATATGCAAAAGAGTTACAAGAAGTGGATTAAACACAATAAGCCTTCCTTTAGTAGTGGCTCTTGTCACCCTAAACTAACCTTCTCAAGATATGTTGATGATGATGCACCTTGCCAAGAAGCACCAGTCTTGCCCAAATAGAACTTAGGTGGTCCCTGTTATGTGACATTCCTGAATGTATCCTCAAAAGATGAGTTCTTGCATCAAGAAGTAATTAAATCTCCAACAAAATTTAAAATAGCCTTGATACTAGTTTAGCATTCTAAGGAGCCAGATGAGTCCCCACTAAAGGTCAAAGATGGTTTTAGCAGAGCATCAGATGAGCACACCACTCCCTTGAAGGATTTGGATCTATATCTGGAAGCAATCTACAAGGTCTTCATTCAAGAAGTGAAAGCTGAAAAGCAATTGAATTTTTTTGATGCAAATGGCAAGGAAAGTCATTGAAAGTGAGCAATAGCCTTCTAGAAGAGGATTTGTTGACCCTTCATAACCTACTAGAGGAGAACCTTGATATTTTTGTTTGTTCTTACAAAGACTTAAAGGGGATTGATCCCATTGTATATCAACATCACATCAACCTAGAGCCTAATGCTAAGCATGTAGTACGGCAATGACAAAGGTGCATACATTTAAATTACTCTGCCCTTGTGTGAAAGAGCAGAGTTGCTAAAGCTCTAAGAAGCTGAGTTAATCTATTTAGTAGCCAATAGTGAATGGGTTTCATCCATTTGGTCGTATCTAAGAAGAAAAAAAAGTTGTGGATTTGTGTGGACCTCCGACAGTTGAATTCCAAAATAGAAAAAGATCATTTTACCATCCCCTTCACCAATCAAAATTGTTAGGCATAGTGGTAGGCAATGAACTCTATTCCTCTTTGGATGGTTTTAGCCGTGGGGGGGGGGGGGGGGGGGTCCACCTATAAGAAATCATCTGTATAGCATGTGTTCAAAGGATATTAAGAAATGCCATTTCTTTACATGCTATAAGGTCTTAAAATGATCCTTTTACTTTACTAAACTTATAGATTTTTTAAAAAAATGCAAGTAAAAATTTTTCTTTTATAAGTATAATCTTATAAATTTTACTAAATATAATAACTTTTCTTTTGAATTGACATGGTATCTTACATGTTCTATAAGGTGGAATCCCTGAGGGTTTTAGTGGATACAATCAGGTGTAGATTGTAGAAGAAGATCACTCTAAGACAACCTTCACAATAGAATGGGGTACCTATGTATACAAGGTGATGTTGTTTGGGCTCTATAACATTTATGCTACCTTTTAACGAGTCATGATGTTGCATACCAAAATCACCTATATGATTTTATTGGGATATATCTAGATGATTTCTGTATCCTCAGTCCGATTTGTAAGCATTGGGGATACCTAGAGTAGTGTTTTGATCAATGTAGGAGTATGGAAATCTCTGAACCCCAAAAAATGCATATTTGGAGTCTCTTTGGGCATTATATTGGGTCACATTTGTCTCTACACAAGGAAAAGCCAGAGATCGTGCAAAAATTGAGAAGATTGTGACTCTAACTATGCCAAATAACCTAAAGCAATTGAGAGGGTTTCTTGGCCATGTGGGCTATTATAGGAGGTTTATTGCATATTTTGCGACAAATGCAAACCGCCTGCATAAGATCTTGGGGAAGATGCAGAGTTCATTTGGATAAATGATTGTGAAGAAGCCTTTAGTATCTTGTAGGAGATGAGATTGGGATCATGCTTAAAGTATACCATGATGAGCCATGTGGTGGATACTTTGTGGAAAAGCGATTGCCAAAAAGGCTTTACGGGATATTGGTGGCCTACATTGCACAAAGACGCCTATGATTATTCTAAGTGTTGTGATGCCTATGAACAAATGAGAAAGTCTACCAAAACTAGTGCCATGCCATTATATTCTATTCTTCCCCTAAAGCCATTCAAGAAGTGGAGCATTGACTTTGTGGGCCCCATCGACCCTCCAACCAAAAGGAAATAGAATAAATATATTCTGGTATGTACTCACTATGTGACAAAATGGTGTGAAGCCAAAGCTCTCAAGCAAGATGATGTCAACAACATGTCATTGTTCTTATATGAGAACATTATCGCCTATTTTGGCAGTCCCTTAGAGCTTGTTAGTGATAGATGCACTCACTTTCTAAATAAGATCATGGAAGAGCTACAGATATCTATAAGATGCACTATCATAAGTCTACACTGTATTATCCTAGAGCTAATGGCCAAATCGAAGTCATCAATCACATCCTCTATTCGATCCTTACAAGGATAATTGTTACATATCACCATGATTGGAATGATTGACTTACAGAAGCCCTTTGGGCATATTGAATCTCCCATAAGGCTACAACATGATAGACACCTTTCTAGTTATTAGTCTATGGTACAAAATCCATCTTTCTAGTAGAACTAGAACTTCTCTCTTTGTGAGTGGCTATTAAAGAGCACCTAGAAGATGTAGAGTCGCTACTATGCCACCTCATGTACTTAGAATGTCTGGACAAGACTCATAGGATGGCCTTATAGTGCATGGAAGCCACATAGGTTGCCTGACACAAAGTTTACTATGATAGCTTCATCAAATAGAAAGAGTTCAAATAAGGTGATCTTGTCCTTGCCTATGATTCAACCTTTGGCAAGCTCCTTGGAAAGGTCCAATAGTGTTGGATGGACCCTTACAAGGTACTTGCACCCAATCCTAATAGCTCTATTCAGATCCAAGCTTTAGATGCCTTTGATGATCCCTTCCTGATTAATGACTATCGTTTGAATAAGAATTATCCTCCTTGGGGATCTTGACAATCATAGCAGATCGTCTCTTTCTCCCTTTGGTATTGCTTCTTAATGCTTCTCATGCTACTTTTTATAGTCATCATCACATGGATCCTATTGACAAAGAAAATTATTTCTAATGTACCTTTTGTTCCAGCTCCTGCCCCTATTCTCTTCCCTTACCTTTCAATCCAACAAATGTGACAGGGTTGGTTATAAATATTGGAATTTTTGTTAAAGAGAAAAAAAAGGAAAAAAAAAAGATTATGGGAGAAAAGGATTGTGGTCCCTACCATGTTGACCTAGTCTTCAAGAAAAGGTGGAAACACCCTTGGGAGTAAGAAGGAAAAAAAAACTAATATACTATTATGGGAGAAAAGGAAGAAATTCCTTATCATAACATGCCTCACTCCAAGAAAAGGTGGCAAACACCCTTGGGTGGAAATTTGATTGTAGAAAAGGTAGAGACACCCCATAGTCCAGATCCGTTGATTTATCGATTGAAATTTCTAGGATCCAGTTCCAACAAAGCCACCTCCCTTAGTGCGCTATGTCATGTACTTCTGTAGAGCATCTGATTCCTACATTAGATGAAGTCTCCCACATCTAATCCAAGTTTCTAATCTCTCGGGTACCTCCCTGGGTATGCCTTTTTATCAAGAGATCTTGTTTGATATCATCAACAAGATGAAGCTGATTATCATCGACAATCCCTTGAGTGATGTGAGACTTTATCCTAACCGGATGGGGATGTGAGTATGGGTTGCTCTCTATATTCATCATAGAGCGTGAGATAAAGGTTGGGTGAGTGATCCAGTCCTTGACTTTCAAATCCAATGAGAGATGAGATGTGTGAATGGAGCATTACATGTATGGGTTGGGCCTCTCAATGCATAAAGCATGATCTGCTCTTGTACATGGCATTATAAGGCTCCCTTGCCTTCCTTCTCACACTAGATGCCAGCACAGGGTGGAATGCATGATTGCACAATCAATTGTGTACAAGGTATACCAACCTTTACACGAGTGGCAGTAGGGATTACATCAATGGATGTGAGGAACTGGGTTGCCTTCCTATATCTATAAAAAACAAATCGAGAGATAGAGGGTGATAGAGCATGACAAGTCCTTTCTTCATTTAATAGGGAGGTGAGGATGGAGGGATGTTACGACATTTGGTGGTCTGCTGCATTTCCATTTTCCTTTACATACATGGGATGGGCCTTTGTGGTCACAACAAGACATGTCAATCTGCTCTGTACGCACTACACTATATGGCTCCCTAGCCTTCCTTCTTACACATGTGCTAGATGGGTTGGGACACACTGATGTACCATCAATTGGTACGTTGACATAGTCCCTTTGAGCCCCCCCTTTTGTAAATTTCTTAACTAGGTGTAAGATATGGGTTATGTTTAATTCTTCTTTGAGTGATGTAAGCTATGGTGTAAGTGCCTGATCTCTCATTCCCGCATGAGTAACTGTTGAGCTATGTTTTGTATCCTTCATCCTCGATAACTTAATGGGTCTTCGTTGATAATGCTATCTCCGTGGCACTGCTGCATGGTCCCTACCATGTTGTGGCGAGCTGTGGTACCTCCTGCAGCAAATCGGATGTGTTTCAATATAAACATACCTTTTTTTGCGTTGAAACTAAAATTTGACCCTATAGCATAAATCCTCCCTTTCCCTGGACATTTTTTCTTTTATAATTTGTCATTTTGACTCTTGGATTGGCCATAATTAATTTTTACGCATTTAATTTTTGGCCCTTTTCCATGTGAACATCCCTGAACCTAAACTACACTCGTGTTCTAATTTGATTGTCTTACCTATCTTGTTAAACTTGACATTTTTTCTTTTTAGTCCACTCCGTTTTGGGCAAATGGGTTTTTTGTTATTAAATTTTTATCATGTTTTTGGGTGTATTTTTAATAAAGTTTTCATGTGAACACCTGTTTTTGATGTTGTATGTATCATTCAAGTTATCCAGTCTGTTCCACGTGTTGTCTTGCCCTCTTTTCCTTTTTACTACATGACAATCCAATGCCCATGTCTTTTCCAATTAGTTTTTTTATGATTTTTTGGTATGGTCACCCCTGTGTGTGCATGCGAATGCCTAGTTTTTGCCTCAAGGTGCACATCATCGGGTCAAACGCATCCTTATACCTCCACCATCTTTACCATCTTCCTACCTCCACCACCTTCACCACACCTCCCTCCCCACCAACCCTCCTTCCCAACCTTCCCCTCCTTGAACCTCTCACCCCTTTAGCCCCCCTTCCGAACCTTTCCCCCTCCCTCCTCACACACAGTGTCATGTGTTCCCCCCTATGTAGTCCCCATTCCCCTTACCCCACATGACTGTTTTCCCCTACATGTGTCATGTGTTCCCCCTATGTAGTCCCCATTCCTGCGCTACCGACATGCCTATGCTTGACCCCACACCCTCCCTTTTAGTGGCATTGTTCACACGCTGCGACCTGCATGTTTTCAAATTTGCCTTCATCGTTGGTGTTCGCACATTCATGTTAATGGTTCGTGTGTATGCATGTTTTGATGTTCTCCATCATGCAGGAGGACGTGCATGGGATCTTGATTATGCCGCACCGCCTATGGTTCACACGCAGTCATGTACCAGTCTTCCCACATATCTCTTCATTAAAATATCAAAATAAGAAAAAAATAAAAAACATTAATATTTATTTTTAAAAGTATTTTAAAAAAGAATAAACAAATACATAAAAAATTCAAATAAATGAAGAAAAGTATTAAAAATAATGAAACTAAAAATTCACATGAACAATTTTAAAAATATCACAAAATTTTTAAAAAATCCATGGAAAATCCTTAAAATTTAAAAAAATATCATTTTTTGATTTTTTTTTCTAAAATTTTTGAATACTTTTCTTTATAAACTCTAGCCATTTTCGTTCCTATTTTGTCATCCCACATTATATATTTACTTATTTATTAAAATAATAAATAATCAAAAAGAAAAAAGAAAAGAAAAGAAGAAGATAAACCTCTCAAAGTCAAAATCAAACAAAATGGATTAAAAAACACAAGGAAACCCAAAAATCCATAAATTGCCCCATCCTTTTGTTCTTTCCTGCATGGATATTAGTTGTTATTTTTTGAAAATTATCCAAGAGGTCAACTCTCTACTAGTCGACCTGCTATCTTATGGATTTTCTATTGATGTGGATTTTTTGGACATGGGATTTGTGCTTCTTGCCACAATGTCATCAAACCTTGCGAGTGTCCATACACCACCAGATTCTATTTTCTTTCTCTCCTTCACATGCATCATAACACACAATAATTTGTAAATAAAATTAATTTTACCGTTGCACCCACAAAACAAACACACTACACTTTGCTAGTTTTGTAATTAAAAATCAATCTAACTATTAAATTATAAGAATAAATCCCTGGAGTTACATGAGCACATGGTATAATAATCCACATAATTTTGTGAATTGAAATCAACCCCTTGTTCATAGTGCATGTGCACATGCGCTCCATACACATTAATTAACTTGAAATTAAAAATAAACCCCCATAGTCACACATGCATGCTATTTGTGCCAAATATAATGTAAATTGTAATAATAAAGTGCACTTGTAGAGACCCACAGTCAAGTTTGAGTGGGTTTTGGATAGTGAACTACGACTCATTGTGTATTAAGAGAATAATTTAATAATGAATTGCAAATTAATTTCTCATTTGATAAAACAAATTCGTGTAGTTTCACTCATTTGCATCACCACACCATAGGTTGATGAAAATCGTTTATGAATACAGGGTTTTGTTAGTAAAATGTTGGTCATATTAGTCCCTATTTATTTTGCTTGTTGGTCAATGGTTTTGTTATGAGTATTTTTAAATATGTTTTTTCTTTTCATTGTCAAGGATGCAATATGTATGAGCTTATATTTGATTTGAGTGCTTGAATATGGGGTTTCAAGGTGCATACATATTTGCATATCACGAAGCTTTTGGTCGCACGTGTGTGTAGGTCATGTCAAAATTTTTCTGTAGGATGTGGTCTGCTTGGGAAAGTCTAGTCTAGTCATGTCTTTCTTCTGGTTTTCTTTTGGATATTGGTCTTCATGGTAGATTGTGGATTTTGTAGGAATTCCCTCTTTTTTCTAGCTTTTGTGTGTGTGTGTTTTATTCCATCTAGTCTGAAGGGCATCTCCCTCCATCCCATCGATATTGGTTTAACATGTCCCACTACCAGTCCATGATTACTCTCTCCTTCTGGAAGCTGTTAGCCTTTGTTAGTTTGTTGCCATCTAGTTTTTGCCCATGGATGCAAAACTTTGCTATTCTTTCTTGGCATCTTACAAGAAATATTTTGGCTTGGTGTATGGTCATAATTTTTGCTTATCTTTTGCTAACATCATCGAGGCATTGTTCTTATCCCTTTTTGCTTCCTTTGTACCTAGCGATAACCAACTGCTCACAACACAAAGAGATTCTTGCCCTTTTATAGAAGGAGACTTCAACCCCCTTGGTACCTAACAAAGTTATTAGCAATTTAGGAGTATTAGTGGCCCATATCTCTTCTCTTGTATGGAAGCAATTGTGTTAATTCCTACATGATGACTTCATGTCAAACAAGCCTGCGGCCAAGTGCCTAACCAAAGAATTATTCACTGCATTTATTAAGATACTTGAAGGTGTTAAGTTTAATTGGATAGCATTTCTTTTGGCTAAAATGGATTAGCACTTCTAACGTGTTAGGAAAGGTCAACTTAGCAATGTGCCATATGGAGCTTTTCCCTAGAGGGTTATTATTCTTGCACCTTCTTTATGTGGAGTGCTAGTATTTGATCATGTCGCTCTTTTGAAGTAACCTCCACCTTTTGTTTTCTCTCGTCCTCCAATGCAACCAAAATTTGATTTCAAATATGTGTCTCCTACTAAGTTCCCTTAGAAAAAATTGTTTATGCACAAGGGATCCTTTCAGTCCTTCTTTTGTTCCAAATCCTCATGTAAAGGAATCTGTTCTTGATGTTCATAGCTGCTCTCTTCCCTCATTCTTTTCTTGTACAAATCTATTTGTAGCCCAAAGGGAAGGTCAATTAGATTCATAGATCCCTTCCTCCTTGTAGACAATGTTATTTGGACCCATGCTTTCACAATTAGATTCTAGTGTCACACTCTAGTCTTTAGTCCATATATGCATGCATTTATGCCTCTCTACATGACAAGATGTGGGCTCCCTGACCAGTCAACTTAGCAAGGCTTTGGAGGATCTAGCCTTTGAGAAAGCTACCTTGAATGGCATCCATAAATAGATGTTTGTAGCTACGGCTTTAATGGATTCACGAAAATCCACCAATAAATAGCTGGAAACAAATATCAGTACTTTAGAGAGGGAGAATGTGTCAGTAATAACCAAAGAGAAAATTTATGCTCTCAAGGAGATGGTAGCATTAGCTAGTAATCTTGGTACATATGAGTGTTAGTTACAACACTCTCAGGAAACTATAGAGTCATAGAAGAAGCTTATGGAATAATTCACAGTAAAGTAGCCATCCTTTCAATTCCTCCTCTAACTCCTATGGTATCTTCTATGATGTCTTCTAAAGAGGAGCTTGAACAATTATTACAACAAAATGCTATGTTATGTGATGGTTTCTCTACTAAGGTAGAATACCTTCAACATCATATGAACTATATCCAAGAAGATTTTGTTCATTATGTTGATTTGGTATCAACTTTGCCTTCTTTCTAGATTAAATATAATTAGCAGTGCTTGGCTTTGTATATTTTGTTGAATAATGTGGATTTAGGACCTCCAAAGGATGGGTGGCAGAATTTGTGGTCTGCAAACTTGCTGAAATCTGTGTTTGATAGATTTATGGATGAGTTGATTTCTCATTAGGCACAATTACTTTCTTTCATGTATGTTAAAGGAGATTTGAAAATCTCTAGACATGAACGTTTATGTGGGTGGTGTGATCTTATAGGCTATCATGTGTGTACATTCAATTGAGATGACTTTGGTAGATGGCTCAAGAAATTATCATTAGTAGATATCTTGGTGCAGAGGATATGCTTGGCATCCTCCTTTGGAAGATGGTGTCATGGATCTACACTATTGATAGAGTGTTTTTCATAAATCAGATATCTAACCTCTACACTCTCAAATATTAACACATATTATGGATAATCCTTTGTTCACAGACAAATTCTTCCAAACATTAAAATTCCATTATTCTATTTATCGTTATGATCCCAATGATCTCCTTTCCTATTCCCTCATTTTCTATCGGTTACCTTTGTCTATTTTCATTATCAAATCTAATCCAGATACCATTCCTATCTTATCTTTCACTCTTGCTAACTCCCCTCAAATTCTTATTTTTACTAGTTCTCCATTCAATCATCGATCCTATATGTTCTCTTACCCCTTCTGGAATCTGAACCTCTTTCTATTGTTCCACCTATTCCCTCTATCTTTTTAGAAGAATCCCTTCAAGCATTTTTAATATATTTTCCTCATTTGCTATCCTCATTGTCCCTTCAATTATCATCCTTTTATGATGTATCTTATCCTCCTTTGCAATGTTCTCTTATGATTCTAGTACCTCCACCTACTAAATACTCCTGGATATGATGGTGATATCCTCCGTTAACGACAGTGGATGTTACATGATTTTTTGATAGGACTAGTGTTTAATTGGCCTCTCATTCTTGGTTCTTAGGATAGTCCTTCAGCATGTTCAAATTCCTATCTTCAATTTTCTCAAGTACATGCTCAATCTCTATGGATACCTCTATACATCTTGCAATTCATTTTTGTTGGTATCTTGCATTCATGCATCAATAGTCTAATTTGGATACTTGAAAGACAATACCGAATCGGTAAATTAATCATAATGAGGATGCAATAGTGGCTCAAATGGATATGTTGTACTAGTTTGCCCAAGATTTCCCTACTAGATTCATGACCTTGTTGGAAAGGATGTGTTGTCTTCAGTTTCTTTAGAATGTGCCTTATACTTTGTAGATGAGAGCAAAGCCTTAGAACATCTCAAGGTTAGCATGAAATTCAAGAAGAAATATCTTCGTCCTACATAGTAGTGGAGTAGGTTTCTTGTTGTATCTTTCTTTTTGATGAAAAATCCCATTCTTTTTTCTCTCCATTTTTTGAGAGTATGTGCCCTTCAAACTACATCGTTGTAGTGTATATGTGAAATCTATGTTCTGCAATGTCTGTCTAAGATGTGTGTGTTTTATCCTTGTCATGTGGAGATCAAGTTGAAGCTAAAGATGATCAAAGCTAGATGGTGCTTGAAGTTAAATATCTTTTTTAAGAATATGTGTTGAGATATAGAGAAAATTCTTATATCCTTTTATGGTTTGAGTTTATTGTTTTAATTATTCAAGGAATGGTTCATAATGGTTATGGTTTTCCTTTCATTTCTATTTTTAGATCCAGGTCTATTTGAAGAAGATATGTTTGAATCATGGATTTGTTTAAGCTAGAGTTGATGATTTAATATAGCTATTTTAGAGCTTTTATTCTCTTTTTGCAAGGTCACAAGGATGCTCCCTAATTAAGTGTGGAGATATGTTGAGAGCTAAATTTACTTGTTTTTTGAGTGGAATTTTATTATTTTTGCAAGTTAAATGGTTAGTTCTGAGAGTTTATTGATTAAATTTTGATGTGTTGGAATTATTTTGAAGTGTTTTGGATGGTTTGATTATGATTGAGAAGCTCATGATGGTTTTCAATTGAGATATGATGTGCTAATTGGTTCTATGGTGTATCAGTTTGGTTTTGTTAAGTTGGTATTGCTTTTGTTTTGATTTGTTTTCTTTATGTTTAAGAGGTTATGATTGTAGATGAATGGTTTGAGGAATTATTGAGAGTGTGCTAGATGGTTTTAGTTGGTTTTGGTTGAAGCTATATGGTTTTTGTGCCTTCCATTGATCTTCAGTGAAGTGTTTTGTAGAGCTTTTATAAATCTTTTGTTTTGTTCTGTATGCTTCTACGAGTGTTCTATTGGATGAACATTTAGCTTGAAAATATTTTGCAATCTTGGAAAGAGATGAATGTAAGCTCCTAATAGATCAAAGAAGCAAAATAAGTAGTTGATAAATACTTGAAGTGAAGACAGTGATAGTGACAGTAGTAAGCTCCCAAAGGTCACTATAGTGTCTTTGGTGACCTTTTATACAAAACATACCTCTTGGGAGGGGTATCCACGACCAAGAGAGAATTATTGAGTATTATTCTTTGTTATTGCAAATGTAAAGAATATGTTGAAGATTTTTTGTGATAAATTCGTGGGAGATTCACTATATGATGTTGTGTGAAGATTGGTTGTTCTTAGTGTTGTTTTTCTTCTTTTGGTTGATTAAAGTATGAAGAACATGCTTGTTGGTGTGATAAGATAGATATTCTTGCAGTAATTCTCCTATTTTCTTGGTATTCCTCTTGGGCCTCCATTGACATGTACCAAGTCTATCTCTCCATTGTTAACCAGGCCCTATGATAAAGTGGTAGTGTACCTCGATATGCTTCGTCCTTGCATGATAGATTAGGTTCTTTTCCAACATGAACTTTCTAATGTTATCACAATACATAATAACTCCATCATCTATCTCTATCCCCATATCACATAATAACAATCTTAGCCATGTTTGCTCACATGCTGCCAATGCAATACCTCTACACTCCACTTTTGTGCTAGATAGAGAAACTGTAGGTTGCTTCTTGTTGCTTGAACTTATCATGGTTGAACCAAATGAGAATGCATAGCCACTAGTGGATCTCCTATCCATGATGCTTCTAGCCCAGTTTGCATCGTGTAGCCAAACAATGTAGGCTTGATTCCTTTCTCATAGAACATGCCAAAGGTAACTGTGTTCTTCACATGACTCTCCTCACTACATTGAAAATGTGACTTGCATGGTTTTTTTATAAATTAACTAATGACTTCCACCTGAGTAGTTAGGTCTAGTAATGGTTAGGTAGATTAGACTACCAACCATCTTCTTGAACATAGTGACCATTGTGCATTATCCACCATCTTAATGTTTTGATCCAAAGGTGTATCCACTAGTTTATGTCTGATCAGTCCATACTTCACTAGCATCTCCAATGAGTATTGTCTCTACACTAGCCAAAATCCATGTGGGGTATCAATCACCTCAATGCCAAGAAAAAGCCAAGGTCCTTAATGTCAAACTCCTTGCCCAACCCATGCTTTACTTCAGCAATCTCTCTCTCTAGAGTACTTGTAATGATGAGATCATCAACAAATAACCACAACAACCATTCCATCTTCTGTATGCCTAACATAAAGTGAATAATTAGCCATGCTTTGTTGAAATCCTATGTTGCATAAGAACTTAGTGATCCTCTAACACCAAGCTCTTGGTGCTTGCTTCAATCCATACAATGCCCTCCTCAATTTGCACACATAAGATAGATATTTATGGTGAACATACCCTTCTAGTGATTCATGTATACGTCTTTCTTTAATGTACCATTCAAGAAAGCACTATTTATATACATTAGTATAATTTTCAGTCATAGATAGAAGTCGATGGAATAATCGATCTCATTGTAGTCACCTTAGCCCATTGGACTAAACGTTTGCATGCATTTGGATTGTAAATATGTGCCCAATGCACGTGGATTACATTGTGTCTCTAGCTACTCCTTGACAAATGGAAATGCTCTAAGGTACATGTAGGAAACTTTCTTGCTTTTGCAATACTTGGATCCAAGACCTTTGGAGAACGTGTTCTAAAAAAACACATTTTTGCTCATGGGAATATGTTACCCTTGAACCTTTAGATGATGTAGATGATGATGATGATGATGATGATGAGACAAAAGATCTAACATATGAAGGACATCATGATAGTTTCACCCGATACACTTTGTCTTGGTGATAATTTCATAGTAAAAGCTCCACATGACAATGAAGAGCTTGTGGATTTCTACATGTTGAAATGCACAAAGGAGAATATGAGGATTTATGCTTTGCTTGAAGATGCATGGGGGAATATTTGTAGTGCAAGTGAGTCATTAGTTGTCAAAGTGGTTTGATACTAGTAAGCAAAAGGAAATCCCTATGAATTAAAGGTCTTATGATCAAAGCCTAAAGTTATGTGGCGCATGTCAAAGCTATCAAGTTTCCAATGTAAAAAGTAGGATGTGATAGAGAATTTCTACTGTCCTGAGAAGTATATGAGGCTATTTACAATGGCACTTGATGTGTTTTTTCTTTCATTCTTTGTAAATTTATGCACAAAAAGGGAACTTTAGGATTTTGGTTTAATACCATTAATGGGGAGAAAGGTCAAGATATTGGTAGATTTCATGTGCCTTCCAAAATGAGGACGCACTTTAGCTTGTTAGTTAGTCTAGATTTGCAACTTCAAGTGACAAACATATAATCTCCCATGTCCATTGCCATAAAGGCTACATGTAGATGATATATAGTAGATACTTAAAAAGGACCAAACAAAGTTCAACCCACAATGTACAAGTACTTGCCTATCCATAGAGAAATCCCCCCCAATATAATCAAGTATGATTGTGCCTATTTATACTCCTATGGAGTTGAGGTATGGTAATGTATGATATCTAAATTATACATGTTGGAATGCAACTATGGTTACAATCATCAAACATTGAAGGTTGAGAATTGATCACTACCCAGAATACTACCAAGTTTGAGGCATTATTTAAATTAAATTGAGGTACTTGAAAACCTCAAAGCTCCCAGAGACATTAGAGATCAAAGATATTAAAATATGGTCATTGTATAATATTGAGTATAGGATAGTTTACAATATAGCTTTGAACTTTTCATAGTTTATGGCTCCTATCTAAAGTGTTGGAATGGCCACATGTCCTTGACAACAATACTCTTAGAAGTTGTGTTTCTCTTCTTCAAGGGTGAGGTTATTGCAAAGTTCGGTGATTATCTATATGAAGCCAATGGCTAAGCTAATTATAGAGATACCACATGTAAGATAGTACAATGTCTTGTATTTGTTGTCATCCTCCACGAGGATAGTGTTCACTACCAAATAAGCTAGTTCTTACTCCCAAAAGTATGAAAACCTCTCATAAAATACTATCCTTTTCCCTAATATTTGAAAGATACTCTCGTTCACATAGCTAACATGTGCAAGCAACCCTTTAATCATATCAAAATTGTGATGGAAAGCAACTAGTTAACAAATTGAATGCCTTTTTCTCCAGGCAACAGGTCCACACAAACACATCAAATGATGATAAGCACCAATGTAGGAATGCTAGAACATCCTAGTTGTAACAAACAAACAAACCAACACTCATATTTAGAATATTTAGATCATGCCAAAAGCATGGTATTGGCTTAGCATACCTTCTATTGACTGTTGTAACTAGTAGACCATTAATATCCAAGATAATGGCTGATCGAGTCTCAAACAAAGGGCAGAATGGGTCCTCCTAGGGCTAATAAACCATGCCATGTAGTAGCTTGATATACCCATTGCCATCAACATGAGTATCCTTCGTTCTAAGCACTTCATTTCTCCCATCCATTGTTGGTACTTCTTGAATATCTCTCCTCTGTTTTAGGCACTTCATTCTTCCCATCCAATTCCACTGCTTTCTTGAATGACTCTATTCTATTTCAGGCATTCATTCTTGCCATCTAATTCAATAGCTTCCTTTACATTATCATCCTCTATTCTAAGCACTTCACTTTTACCATCCAATTCAAGTTCTTCCTTGAGCTAGATATTAGGCACTTCATTTTTACAATCCATTTTAGGTGCTTCCTCCACATGGCTGTCTTTTTCTTCTATTTCAATAATTTCTCTTGCACTTTCTAGTTTAGGTGCTTCCTTGACACAACTGTCCACTATGAACAATCCAACAACACAAGCTTTAATTGACTTGAGCAATGCATCTGTGCTATGCATGTCCAAGTCATAGCCAAGCTCTTTGCAAGTTTTAAGAACTATGATAGAACTATAGCCCCAAAATACAACTTGTTGCATACATAATACATTGCAAATAAACAAATAAAATTGTCTCATGAATGAGATAGCATGAATCACAATGTATCCATTACAAACTAAAGAGTACACTTGTGAAGGAGCTGAATCACAATGCATCCATTACAAACTAAAGAGTACACTTGTGAAAGAGCTGAAAGTTCAAGA
Source organism: Lygodium microphyllum (assembly GCF_053477565.2). NCBI lineage: Eukaryota > Viridiplantae > Streptophyta > Polypodiopsida > Schizaeales > Lygodiaceae > Lygodium > Lygodium microphyllum. The sequence goes on along the minus strand of NC_141159.1, from coordinate 12,922,190 downwards.
CTTTTCATTCATTGAATAAAGATAAGTGGTTACAATGCCAAACTAGCTCAAGTCTTGAAAAGAAGATTGTTGTAGTTATGGTGTTAATAGAAAACAACCATGTCTATAAATGCTTTCGGAGTCTAGTGGTTGTAACACATTTCCTTCCAACTTTTCTTGACATCTTTGGCATTGCAGGCATATTCATTGTAGATCAACCGTTTTATTGTGCAAGTTTTTTGTGCCGTCTCTTGCATGAATACAAATGTAATGACCAAAACCAAATTTTTCACAATATCATGTAATGCCATAGTCAATTACCATGTGCAATATTTCTTTTCCTTTCTCTCTTTTCATCATCTTTATTTTTGGAAGAATGCACATACTAGTTTCTTCCATGTAATCCAAACACATGTTTGAGGGGATAGTCTGATAACACCTTGCTCCACCCTTGCATCATCATCCTTCATGGCAACTTTGTGTTCTTTAGGGTCATCTACATGTGCATATGGCATGTTTGTGTTACTATTTATCAAGATTGATCTTGACAAGTTTCTTTCTCTGTCATCTTCTTTGGTGTAGACTCATGTTTTGTAGTCGTAATAAGTTGCCAGCATGAAATCACTAGTCAAAGGAGTGAAAATGCTACAACAACATGCAGTTTCTCGTGGTTGGTACCACTCTATCATATAGCATTAGCAATAGGGATGGTAGCTTGCATGTAGCTACCAATTCAAGATAGGAAAACCTAGTGCTACCTATGGTAGCTTTGCATTGGGTTTTGGACATCCTACTTTACGCAGAGATACCCAATTCGAAGCAAATCCATATCGCACTCGGCTCAAAGAGAATGGAAAACGAGAGGGATGTGCGCTCAACCTCTCTGCCCATAGCGCATAGTCCCATTCTAGTCCCCTAAAATGACATAAATCAAGTTCTAACTTAACAATACCTAAAGTCAAATGGCGATAAATCCTTGTGAGAAGCCTCCCCATTCTTTGGGACCACCTTTCCGTAGGACAGACCCATCGTGGATTCCGCCCACCCGCTTCCCTTGATAGCTTTAATTTTCTAATTAGGTCCTACCACATTTATGTGTGACATTTAAAATCAGCTTCATTAGTTAAGCATTTTAGGAAACATGGTTTGTTTGCGTAATTTACAACACAGACACGAAAACAAAACAAGCAATCCTTTTGACAAACAACTTTCTTAACTTATCTTCAAGTTAATCTTTGTCTCATGCCCATACATGAGAATTATGTATCCCTTCTGTCCAATAGAAGTACTTGGTCCAAATCACATGGCACCAATATTTCCATCCTTTATCTAGAATAGGATCTTCCAATGTCCCAGATGTTGGGCTCATGGGGATCTCCAACTCCATTCTGGACAGGCAAGGGGTATCCAGAGCTCCACCTGACCCACAAGCGGTCTAGGAGTGAGATGCCATTTTCGTGGTTGGCCTTTTTACCACTCGACCATCGACCTATGAATCGAGCAGTGCCCTCTCGAGGTAATCCACGATGCGATCTTGGAAATGATCCACACGTGCAAAATATCCTTCTTTAATTAATCTAATTAAGAATCAAGTATAATCAAGGCAATTAGCCCTAATATTATCTTCTAGGAAAACATTCCTTTATTCCCCATGGCTACTTGTCATTACTAACCCTTTCCATGCTTTTACCATCAAACACAATCCAAATCACAATACAATAATCAGTTGTTTGTAAAAAACATTTAGGGTGTTTTCAATCAATCCAGCAAACTAATTGTATTTTTTCCAAACAATACAAGAATGGATGTGATAATAATTCCATCGCATATTTGCTCTCCCCCTTGGGATCAAAGAGCGATTCTATGCAAAATTTACTTAATACTTGCATGCACAATTCTTAATGTTATTCTTTTTACGATTATGCTATTCATAAGCCCTGATTGATTGCTCTATCAACGAATAAGCCATACGCAACTAGTGCAATTAACTTTCCTTGATACATGCACTTTGCAACTCCATCTTTAGAATATGTGAGAAGGGGTTTATCCCTTCCCATGACCTATTCTCGTATGTCATAGCATGGGCCTAATGTATCTCATGCAAGAATCAAAGCAAGTATCTAACAATTTAGAAAATACATTACTTACGAATCGGAACCGCAGTTGGATTGACAGTGATGCCTTCGCCTGAAGCTTCGTTGTTGACTGTAGGATTGCCATCCATATGTGACATTCTTCGCTTGGAGGCCATCGTCCAGAAATAGACTCAAGAGATTAAGAAGGCGGAATAGATTCGAGATGGGAGAGCGTCAGAGAAGATGGTTCAGTTGAGGATCGAGATAGAGAGAATTGTGTAGCCTCTCAAGGTAACCTCTCTCTCTCTCTCTCTCTCTCTCTCTCTCTCTCTCTCTCTCTCTCTCTCTCTCTCTCTCTCTCTCTCTCTCTCTCTCTCTCTCTCTCTCTCTCTCTCTCTCTCTTTCTCGCTTCCTTTCTCTCTCTCAAGCTCTCTCTCACAATATCTTGGAGGGGTATCCTCTCTCTCTACCTCTCTCTTGTAGCCTCTCAGGGTCTCCTTGTGCCACCCCATGCCTCATATTTACAATGAATTAGAGAGGAAAGGATAAGATTGAGAACAAGAGTGAAGGGGCTCTTGGAAGACTCAGTGATCTGATGCTCATATCATAAATCTGATGATTGCATTGGCTCCAAAAGGGGGGTAAAACCCCAAGATACTTGATTAGAAAGCTCTCAATTCACTCCTTCTTCTTTCCTTTGTTCGAAGTGCTGTCTACTGTATGTAGACTGCAATCGCAGTGCGTGCGATTTCGCTAGTCACTTTTTTTATTTTTTTCTTTTTATAAAATCACCAAAACTAACTAAAACATCACTTGTCTTTTTTTTTAAATGACTTTTAGTTCTATCTTTTTAGGATAATATATAAAATATACTAGTTTTTTCCCCAAAAATCTAATATTTTTGGACCATCCAAACTATACACAATAATACTAGTGATTAATATAGCTCATAAGTCTCGTTCACGTTGTAACTTCCGTGAACGGTGGCTACGGTCCTTGTCAATCCGTGAAAAATATCGGATTACGACTCTCGATTTATTTTAAAATATATTTTTAATTAAATAAAAATATTAGTTATTAATGTTAGTTAGTTTTTACCTTAGTTAGTCTTTAGTTAGTAATCTTACTAACTTATTGATTGACTAACTAACTTTCGAACTAACCAACTAACTTTTATTGCGTGGAAATATTACAATAAGACACAGACAGTGACTAGTAGTGGCTTGCAGGATCTCTACAATTGGAAGAAGACTATGTTTGGAGATCTTTGGGATAGATATGGTGGTTGAAGAACAAAATAGCATATCATCATCAAATTTTCATGCAATTTTGAAGGTAACATAGTCAAATAGGAGTTAACTGGACTTGGTACGAAAACAAACTATGGTTACTTTTTGGAGCAAGAGTCTTCTTCTTTTTGTTGCAAGTTTCCTTCAACTCCCATGGTGGATTCTCTTCAAGATCTCTCTTCTCATGCATCAGGAGCATCAACCCTTGCTCTCTCTTGATTCTTCTCACTTCACAGGTCACGTTGATGACCATTGTTGTTGGGGATTTGGGCCACGTGGATAGCAAACAGCTGGTGTAATTTGGACTGATTTTCAGGCTTCTTTCTTGTTGGGAGATACTTCTCTTCTTCTTGTTGCCCCATTCTAATCAATCTCTACTACTTGCCACTTTCTTTTGGAGGTCACATTGATTAAGTTAGTTACCTATTCTTCATTTCACTCTCTTAAAACCCTAAATGAATAGTCTATGGAAAACCATGAACCTTTTAGCTCAAGCTTCAAATTCTCTTCAAATTCTTAAAGATTTTTCATCATTTCAACCTAGGGATTCATTTCAGTAAAGATTCTTGAAGAAATTGCAAGGATTGAGCACGAACGACCAAGGATTGAAACTCAAGAGGTCCTATGGAGTCAAAATTTGAGGAAAATGGGTTTAATGCTTCAATCTTAAGCATCTGAAGCTTTCAAGGTTGCTTCCAAGCATTAAATGCATAAGGATTGAATATCATTTTAGCAACATCAGGCAACCGGAGACTCCATCAAGCATTTGGGGACTAGTCAAGCCTTCATCAAACATACAAAAGCTATTCCTCTTCAATTCTTAATCCCTCTCTTTCATCCAATTACTGAGCTTCATCCAATTGATTGAGTGATTAAATAATTGTAAAATTTTCATTGAATTTCATCCAATCATTGCTTAAATCAGCCCATATATGGAATGCATTGTTTACTTGATGTGTATTGGATCTAATCAGTGAATTAGAAGATTCTAATTGAAATTTTAGCATTGCATTCTATCCAATTGATTAAGTCCCATTGATTGATAATATTTCCTACTCTTATCCATTTATTTGCTGATGATTGTTCATTCATGGCAAAATATATCATAATACATTGTAAAAAGATAAGTTAGCAGTGAGTCACTGCATGGTAAGACCCTCTTCCCATTCATTTTTCCAAATTTCAATTCTCTTGTATTTCATGTAAAGAGCTGAATGAAAATTTTAGTAATGCATATCATGCTGGTTGATTAGAGTAGCATACCACTACCATGTTGATATTTCCACTAAGAAAAAAGGTAGATACTGGGGGAGATAATGGGACAACAAAGAGGTGACCCTCCCCCACTATTAAAGATCCTAAAGGGATGCAATCAACTAACCCGGGGGAAACTTTTCCCACCTCTCGGTGATTCAGAGCCCATGTAGGGAGCCTGTCTTGTAATTTTATCCCTCATTTTGGCAAAGTACAATGGGCAATCATCTTCACCATCTGATCTAGAGGAATGGATTTCAAAATTGGAGTTTTACTTTGATATATTCCCTAGAACTAATGATGAAGATTCATTTTGCATCTTTACATTTGGAAGGATTTGCGCATACTTGGTGGAGATACATCAAGAAAGAGAACATACTTGTAGAGATTTGGGATGCATTCATGGAGCCCCAAGAGGAACACCAAGGAAAAGGGAATTCTCTTGCAAGAAAATCTATCTTGTAACATCAACAAGCTTTTATTTCATTCTTTTGATCATCAAAACAAAGAAAACAACAATTCTTCACACAGCATCATAGTAGATATCTCCCACGGATTTGATAGAATCAACCATATTCTCCAACATCTTCACAAAATCCATCAATATAACAAAGAACACAAGGGAATAAACCATATTTGAATGGAAATCAATCACATATTATTCATCTTCAATATCTTCATAATTCTCTTTCTCAATCTCTCATATACAGCTACATTGTTTTGATAGATTTGACTATCTCTGACTCTTTCTCTCTTTCTCTCCATCAATAGTACATCATATCCTCACTACAATGCTCTCATAATAACCCTCAATAATCCTTCTTAGGTCGTGGATGAACCTCCCAAGAGGTATGTCTAATATGAAGAGTCACCAGAGCCACTACATTGTCTTTTCACAGCTCACTACTGTCACTGTCACTTAGTCTTCTCTTCAGTCTTCAACAGCTATTTCTTCCACTTGTTTTAGCTATTTTGAACTTAGATTCATCCCTTCCAAAGGTTAGAAAACTTTCCCAAAGTCACACATACATTCTACAGAACACCTACAGAAGGTCTACAGAACAGTCACAGTACAACACCAAAACAGCTACAGTACAGTTACAATACAGAGACAGAGTAGAGACAGAGGCTTTGCAGAAGATCTACAGAAGGTCATAGAAGGTCATTAAAACCTCGTAACTCATACTCAAACCATTCCAAACTCTCAAAAACTATTCAATAAGCTTTCACAAGATCTCAATCTTCATCAATCTGATCCATGCTTCATACAAAAGACAATCAGAACAAAACAGAAGCTATACAGAAGGTTTACAGAACCAATCAGAACATCACAGAACCTCATATCTCCACTGAAAATAATCATGAACTTCCAAAACATAATCAATATCATCCAAAACACTCTCAAATACTTCCTTTAACAACCATACATCACTCTAAATCCATCAAAAATCAATCATTTAGACCTCAAAAACAACAAAAATCAGTCAAAAATTCAGTCTTTTTCCACTCTCAACATATCCCCACACTTAGAAAGGAAGCGTCCTCGCAACCTAAGGAAAAGAATAATATAAGTTCACTAAAGAGCTCAATTTGGATCTTTCTTCAGATCTTCAATAATCTCTCCAAAACATGACCCCAACTTATTACCTGTATTTGAGAGAAAAAACACTACTAAAGGAAAACTTCATTATTCATTAACTCATTTGATTAATTATTTAAAACCCATAACAAATTTTTAAAGGATATAAGAGGTTCTCGTCAACTTTCCACCATAGGCTTTTCATCCACCAGCAATCTTTTGAAAATAGCTCTCGAACAAGTATTTGCAATCAACACGAACTCATCACATACAATTAAGACAACACATACACTAACACTAACACAACCATCTGAATGACACCTCCAAAAAGAGATATATCATTAAAAATGTTCCAAAATACATGGCAAAGGCATCAATGAAGATGATCCCTTTTAAAGGCTTGGTGGTTTCGGAAGCGATCCATGGAGAACGATTCATCTACAAATGTATTGGGAGGAATTTGGAAAAACTGCAAGTAGCACATCCTTTCTAGCAAGACAAGGTATCTGTTAGGGAGACATAGGGCATGAAAGTACATGACATCCAACTGATGGGATTCAATGTTCACATTGACATTCATACCAAGTTTTGGAATGGCCTTTTGATCATTATGGGAATGCCTATGCATGTATACTAGATACCAAGCAAAATGAGCTGTCAATCTCACCGAAGGATCCAAAGATTGTGAATATTGGTGAGCAAAATGAATATAGTTCTGGTATGCCTGACTGGCAGTTGTCCAATCTCCTGGAATAATTGGCCAATTTATCTGAGGTCCTGTAAGAGAATCGTTTGAGCTCCATCCCCTTCTTCTGGAAATCTGATGATCAAACCCGTCATATTCACTAACCAACTGAGGTGGTTGAGAGATAGAAGTGGCAGGAGATGGAAGTGGAATAAGGAAAAGTGGATGAAGAGATGGGTAGGTAAAATCATAAAAGGAAGAATAGTTTAAAGAAGGAGTGGCTGAAAATTTTAGGGAATCACTTAGGAAGGGTGTTAATTGATAAATAGGAAAGGCAGAAGGTACATGAATGGATGGAGAAGGACATGGTGGAGAAGGGGAAAATACTCTATCTTCGATAAAAGAGCAATATGTAAATATGGGAATTTGAGAAAAAGATTGAGGTTGGAAAAGAAGGGGTAAGATGGTTGTGGGATTGGTTTGATAGAGGGAAAGATATATATCATAACGGTGAGCCATTTGTTGGTAATACAATAGGCTAGGAATAAAGGGACCTAAGATAGATATTCTCTGATAAGCATAAAAAAAGGTGGAATCAAATGGATTATTTTTGGAAAGGTAAGCTAAGAGATCCACCCTCAGTTGGTTAGTACTCTGTACATAGGTAGGGGCTATGTTCTGTCTTTGATTCAGGACCACAGAATCAATCATGGAATGCCAGGAATTATCAGGGCAAGTAGCCACTTGTGAGGAGTAACTCTGAAACATGTCATCTATTCGCAACTCCAAATAGTTGACATACAAAACATCTTGTAAAACCACGTCTCCCATATACTAGGCCATATCCACTTCATGTGGAATCAATAAGTCTCCCCGTAGATACATATATGACATCAACATGGTATCGGTCGTGACAGAATCTTCAAACACCATACGGACCACCTCTGTCAGCAACTCAGGAGACCAAGCCCCACTCCAACCATCCTCTAGAAGAGGAAGGTCCATCGTTGAAAGCTTCATGTAGAAGGCCAACTTGTGTAGTTGATAGTGGACAAAGAAAGAATGGTCCGGAGGAACATATTCCTGGAATTGCTCAAATGTGGACCATAGCAGATCCATCCTGGACTGCAATCTTTCCACTTTATCTTGGAAGAGAGGACACAAGGTAGCCTGTCTCTGAAGAACTGCCAAGTCTTGCTGTGATAAAAAAGGGATCAGGGGAATATTAGGGCTTGGAGGAATAGACCGTGACTTTGCCAGTTGATCTTGCAACTGCTTGATTTGGGAAGGTTGTGATTCCACTGTGCCATTAGCAGTCTGTAAGGCTGAAAGTTCGACATCTAAGAGAGTTTGGAATTCTTGCGCTTCTTTGGACATCCTCTCCTTCTCCTCTGAGATTCTAGTGACCTCTGACTGAGCCTCTGTTAACTGAATCTTCAAAGAAGATATCTCATCTCTTTGGGTTTCAATCAGTTGGGTTTGTTGCTCCATTTGCTTGAATAGATCTGCCAGGGTATCCTTAGCAGAGGCTAACTCGGATGTTGCCTTATGCAAGTGGTCCTTAGACTGCATCAGTTCTTCATAAAAGGAAGCATACAGCTATTGAACACAGGCAGTCACGGACAGTTCAATGGAACTTTGAATGTCTTTACATAGGAAAGGAATGGCATCTCCCGAGACTAGACTGTTCAGTGAGGGGACTGATATGTCCAACGAACCTTCTCGATGTGCTCTGAACAAGTTGTCACATGTGAGATAAGCAGGGAGATCACTGCCAGAGGTAGCAGGAATGGACACGGAAGGAATAACTGAAGGAGCTTTATCTGCTACCCGCTTCAAGCGTTTGCACTGTATGACCAGGGGTGTTAACCCTCAAACGAATAAAGGTGGAAAATCCGAAAAAGCTAAAGCAGAAGAAAAAGACAAAGGCCAAGGCAAAGAGAAATGGAAGACAAAGACGTGCAAGGAGAAGAGTCCTAAATAAGGGAGAAAGGCGCACAAGGAAAATCACAAATCAAAACTTTTGTAAAAGAGCGCAAGCGCATCATGGTTTCATTCAAGGAGCGCCGGGTTCTCACCCGTGCAATTTGTAAATGTAGACGGGCGGTGGAAATGAATCTAGGAAGATAGAAGGACAATGGGAAAAATGGCCTAGGCTACGGCCGGCCATGTAAAAAAGGGGAAAAGGGGATGACCGCCCAAAAGGGATTTAGGGTTTTGTATATAAAGTTGAAAAGTGAATGAGAAGCTCGTTCTTGTGTGTGGCCAAAAGTAGCTCTCCTCTTCTTCTTCTTCTTCTTCTTCTTGCTTGCTTGAGCTTGTGCTTGAGAGAGGGAGTGTGAGAGTGTGAGGGAGTGAGTGTGTGAGGGTGAGGGACCGAGGAGGAGAAGGTCTCCATCTTCTCCTCTCTTCTTCTCTTCTCTTCTCTTCTCTTGTCTTGCTCGCGGCAATGGAGCTTGGAGCTTGGAGTGGGAGGATCAAGCTTGCTTGAAGCTTGCACTTGGATTGTGGAGCTACCAGAGTGCAAGGGAGAGGAGGTAACTCGAACGGCACGGAGGTAAGCTCACTACACCCGTAGATATGGTTGGCGCATCGGTTATGTGAGAGGTAGCCATTAGTGCTCGACTTGGAACGCTTGAACAATAAGCGGTCCGTGGGTCTTGGCGGTTGAGTGAAAGCTCCCACATTTTGGTTCCGTTGTCGGGACCAACGGATTCAAGCCTTGAGCGCTTGCGCACTTCGAATCGAGCATCAAAGTAAGGGGTTTCCCCTGAACCGGTGCTTGAGATAGGCAGGAAGTGAGGGGGTTAAAGATGGTATTCAATCTCCTTGGCAAGTAGGTTTTTTGCTTTCTTGAGATTTATGTTGCGGAATGAAGTAGTGTAGATATTTACTTTGTGATTTGTATGCATTTAAGGTAGGAAAGAAACAAAGAAAAAGAAGCAAACAGTAGGGTTTTTTCTGTTGCTGTATAACAGGCTAAAACAGGGAAACAGGGGACCAGATTCAAGTTTCTGGGTGAGACAGGGATAGGGAACTAGCTGTAAGGTTCTGTATAGCTGGGAAAGGACTTTCAGAGGCCTGGGAGGCTAGGACAAACCTCATTTCCTTAGTTGGCCTTGTGTGAGAGAGAGAGAGAGAGCTTCGGGTTCACAGGACGAGGAAGTGCTACCCCGATTTCTAGGTGCCAGCGATTTGTGCTGCTCCAGGTGAGTCCGGTGTTCTCCAATAGTGCTCTAATCAGATCTGGGAAGTCTATGGTGATTGTGTGCAGCAGACAGTGAGGAGGGTTCAAACGCGCCGAAATCGCGCCCGCCGCCACCGAAGCAGTCGGACCAACTCGCAGTGGTCTGAAACCCTAAATTGGACCGCTCGTGCTCTGGAGTCAGACGTTCGACTTTCAGAATCGGATCGATTGAGAGTGAGTCGAACCAGCCTGGTCTGATTACCAGAATCGGACCAGCCCGATCGGACGTGCCACGTGGCACTTGGACTGCCCTTGAAATCAGACCACTCGGATCACTCAGATTCGGACCAACCCGTCCGACTCAAACACTCGGACACCGGACTTTGAAAATCGGACCACTTTTTGATCTGATTCCCAGAATCGGACGTGACCAAAATCGGACCACTGAGCCGATCGGACCAACCCAAAATTGGACGTCCGATTTTGATAATCGGACTCCTTAAAATCGGACATCTTAGAATCGGACCAAAAACTGTCAAAATCGGACAGGTATCCAGAACACAAATTCTGATGCATTCAAACCCCGAAATTGACCCCAAAGTCCACATAGAGCTAAAGGCACATCACAGATCCATCACTGGGCTAAAACTTAGAGCAAGTAGTTCAAAATTTGGCTATAAACGGTCCTCCAAATTGCACATGGTGTTTACCGTAACGGCCCTGCGGGCCGGGGTGGACTGCCCCCCTGGACCCCCTCAGAGGGGGCTCTGCCCCCTCCGCACCTCCCCCAAGTAGGCTGGAGAGAAAACGCGCACCGTGACAGGTCCTCCAAATTGGACCCTAGTGTAGTAATGGCTCTACACGAGCATGGATTCTCACCTGCAAAAGAGCAACCAAGAGCCCATACCCAAACAGAGAGAAACAGAGACCCTAGAACATCAATGGACCAATCTAGCCAACAAGGACAAAAAGGCCACACCACGAGAACACAAAGACATTGTGTTCATACCATGTCTAGTCAAAGCGAAATGCAACATCAGCAAGCTATAAATGCCAAGATGACTAGACAGGACATTCTTGACGAGAGATGTACCTTGAGCAACACTGCACAGACAACCCAAGACATTGGTGAAGAATCCACGTCTGGTCATGCAAGTGGGGACTCAAGGGCATCTGTTAGAAGGCTTAAATTTACAAGCCAAGACCCGGAATATGAAGACATAGTACCACCCGCTTATCTTAGGGTCAAACTCACCGCGAAAAGAGAGCATACTATCGATGCTCTGATTGATGAAGGAGCAGATTTTAACATCTTGACCTATGAATCATGGACCCTACTAGGCCAACCAGAGCTCACACCGACTAGTGTAACTCTTAGCCCTTATGGGGGACACCCACAAGCACTCATAGGGAAGTGCAAAATCCTTGCAACAATTGAAACGGAAAGCTTGCCTATCCTATTTCATGTTCCTCCAAATAGTGCTAGCTGCGGGAAAGAAACCCTCCTAGGAAGACCCTTCAAAAGGGCGACCAAGTGTGAGGCTGACTATGTAGCTCAGAGGATACACTTGACACTACCGGGTGTGAGGATAGTCACGACCTTTAGCAAGGGTGACCTCAGCAAACCTCAAGGGAAAGGTAAGGAGGGTGCTGATGTAGCAGTCAAGCCCATTAAGAAGAGCAAGGACTTGTGGGAAGAGTTGATACAAGCACAGGTCGAACAATGAGAACCAGTGCGAGTGAGGCCATGCTTGAAACAAAAAGGTCAGGGGACAAGGCCAAGGATGGAGTTGGGACTTACAGATATCGTAGAAGACCACGAAAGAAGTCCAAACCTTATAGATGCAGGCATCGATGGAGGGTCAGCACAACGCCGCGATGGATATCCAAAGAGTTGCTACGTACTCAAGGGTACTACGCAGGCAACCGATGGATTTGGGTACCAAAACCCCCTCTTAAACCTCCTTTGTTGACTGAAGGCTAGGACGTATCAAGAGCAAAGAAGCGTAGGAGGAGATCGAAACAAAAAACCCAGTCCCAAGTCAAAAATAGTGGAGTGACCGAGCCCCTCATGGTCGAAATCAAGAAACCCAACGGGACCAATTGGAGGGTAGATCCTCAGTCTAGTGTGCTTGACAAGCAGACATCAGATGTAATCGTTGAGGATACGCAAAAGCCACTAGTGCCCAAGGAGCTTTTGATTCCCCAAGAGGATAGCAAGCATCATAGGCACAACATTGCTCAGGGCAAGGTTAAATGCTCAACAGAGCAAATAGCACAATCATCTAACAGCCACGAGCAAATCTCCTAGCTAGTGTCAAAGTCACTTAGGAGTTCCAAGTCTCCTACACCCTCTTCCCCTAAACGGACACAGGAATCCCAACACTCGTCAAGTGCGGCTACTCAATCCCAATCTCGACCTACACCAAAGCTTCCAAATGTCCGAGAGGTAGGACACGACACCACCCTTAGCTCTCAACCTAAGGATGTGCCTGTGCAATCCACCGTGGCTAGCTCAACCGCTACTCAATCTGCACAAGTGAATATGAGAAGGGCAAAAAAAGGCACGACCACTTTTGATCTGTCTAAGGTCTTGACACCGCAAGCTACCAATGGTAGCCAGTCCACTAAACTAGCCACCACTACTTCCAATTAGAAATCACAGCAGTCACAGCCCTTGGTCGTGACAATGCCCCTTGTAGAACATGTCCTTAGTAGTTTACCTCTGGAGGAGGTGTCGCAACCAACTTCCTCGAGAACTCCAGGCAGTTGTGCCCTCGCTACTTGGTTGGGCTGTTTCGCAGGCCACAACTAGGTCCCATGAGGACACACTAGAGAAGGGAAATGCTAAGGCCCAACCAAGCACATCAGTGGTCGACCTAGCCCAGGGTCCTGAGCCATTAGATGCACCTGCGCTGACCAAGAAAAAGAGGAGAAAACAGCGAAAACAACAACTGTTGCAGGTAGTTGTAGACCCCAAGAACATTGGGATGAAGAGTGCTGGAGAGCTGATGACTAAAGCATCGAGTCCATCCACCAAGGAACCCATAGATGTCTCCCCTAATAGCGGTAAAACCTTAGACACATCTGTGTGCTCTAAAAAATCAAAGCAGCTGTTGCCATCAATAGTTGCTTTCAACACTTAATCCACTGACAATAGAACCCACATCGACCAATCAGGAGTGGATACAACATGGTCACAACGAGGTGATGAACTCACCCTAGTCACATCTAAGAAGAACCATAACGCAACAACGAAGCCTCAAGAGAAACAAGGAAACCCCAAGAGCATGAGCAATCCTAGCATTGACCAATCTTGCTCATACAGGCCTGAACCCCCAACTATGCTAAAGCCTAGGCAAACTCCTAGAACCTTGCATGAGATGGCAACCGAGCAAGCCCTCGCTAAACGTAGAAGTGTCGCAGAATGCTTAACTAAGTTGGATGCTAAGCTCAAAGCGTTCGCACGTATCTACGTCCTTGCGGACATGGGCGCATGCCCTAAGGAGCAGCTTGAAGAATACTTGCCATTCCCCTTATCTTGGGAAGAGCAAGAACATCTTGACGAGCACTATAACAAGCTCTTACATGAACTCATGCAACTCATCTCTGACGAGGAGGCTAACAAACTGGGCTTAACCGTCACGTTCAATGAAGTGCTCTGCGGACCGAATCTCATAGACATAGAGCAACTAAAGCAACTAACAGAGGGCCGAAGTCAATTTGAATAGCATTGGTGTGAATGTCGCATTGCAATGGCCGAACTAGGGGCTCAGATCATGATAGTCTCTGAGGAGTGATTGGCCAAATGGCGATCCCAAAGGGACCCAACATATGTGGCATCAACTTCCCTTCGTGTGATGATTGACATTCGGGGTACGGATGAAGGCCAAAGAATCCTCGAGTCAAGAAAGTCGAGACTCAAAGAAACGCGCATCAAGTGGCAACGCCAGTGGCACAAACCCCCAATGTACGCTCGGGCACCAGATGCTCAAGGGCAGAAAAGGCGGCTCGGGACAGGGCAGAATTTAATGAATTGTTTAAAGACATTCTGGAAACGGTAGCGGCCCGGGACTACACCATTCATGTCCCGGCCGACATGTTCCCTGCTTGGTAAGTCATCATGCCATAACTTTTTGTTTTTGATGAGTAAAGGGGCAAGATCCCCACTTGTACACACTTCCTTTACCTAACGTTAATGTATGCAACCTTAACAAGTAATGGGATACGCATCATAGCATTCTGAAAAATTATGTCTTATTATGATTACATTTGTTCGATGCACTTAACACAAGTGACATACACTCTCACAAAGTGACAAGTGGATGCAGAATGACACAGGTCAAGGTCTAGAAGCGTTTAATATCCAAGTCACCACCAGACCACCAACCCCACAAATAACCATTATGGAGGAAGTGACAAACATACCAAGAAACCAAAGCCATGACGGAAACGCCACTGGATGAGAACCCAAGGACACCTTTGCAGAAATAGCACATATTGCAACTGAGCATGGCCAAAGCATGATCATCGATTACCTCCTCCTTCTTGGCCAAACTCTATGTTTGGGCAGGAGCCACGCTCTCAACAAGCACGAACGTCTCTTCATCATCCAGGATTCAATTCGCAAGATGCTCTGCCCTTGTCCATGCACATCTCACTCCAAGTGCTACCTCAATTGTTCGATGTCTCACATGTTACAAAGAGGTTTGCAAAATCTCAAGAGTATCTTTTCATCTCAATAATAGTTCCTCTAGCATCAAGGCTGGTGACACAATCATCTCTGTAATATCAATTCTTCATAGCCTTTGAATCCCAACATTTCTCAATCCAAATGAAAGGCTAACAGCCTCAATGTATGGCATTGATTGTATTCACTTTTCCCACAAAAAAAAAGAGAAAAAGAAAGAAAGAAAGAAAGAAAGAAAGAAATAAATAAATAAATAAATAAATAAATAAAGGAAAATAAAAAAGAGAGAAAAAGAAAAAGAAAAGAAAAGAGAGAGAGAGAGAGAAAAAAAAAAACGCACACGATCACAGCACCACACTTAGGGGTCCTCAAATTAGGTACGTCCAGTGGCCTTGGTCGGCTGGCTCCGTCCCTAATCCCCTAGCCCTTTGTACATCCCCCACAATTGTTCAGGGCACATTAAGGGCAAGACATACCTCGGGAGCTCGCCTCGCCTATGGTTAGACCTGTCACCCTGAACCACTTGCACAATTCTTTTGCACTCATCTCAATGCCATTACAATCAATAGTGGTAAGCAAGGCATGAAAGACACTGGAAAAGTACACCATACTTTTCAAGCACTACGAGTAGCCACTAGCTACCAAAAGCTAAGACATCACAGAGCTTAATTGTGCTGCATTGCCTTGACAAGACCATAATGATGTCTCAAGCAATCTTCAAGTGTACTCCTACAAGGAACTAGGCCGATGGTCTTCTAACTAAGTAATATCTAAGTATACACAAGCACTCACATAATATCTGCACCGAAGTATATACACAGTTTGGGTCCTCAAGTGCAGGACAATACTCTCAGCTTGCTTAGAGTTTGACATGTCTCCCAAACTAATTGCACTATCTCTTGTGCACAATAGAGAAGACTAGCACTACCCTTAGGGAGAGACCACATGAGAGGTTTTCAATTGCAGGTGTTGAAGACTCCAACGAAAGTGTCGTTCGCTCTTCATCAACACCCAACTCTGAATGCTTATCTCTTACCATCCAACAAGTCCGCAAAGAATCATCCTGTGCAGAATCCCCAACGAACCAACACTTGTGCTGGCCATCAATGCAATCCCCAACACCAACTCCAACCACCAACTCCAACAACCTTCCACCAGCCACCTTGGCCACAAACAGGCCCCCAGGACCTTCTACCACACCACCACCAACACTCCTCCACGGAATAGCCCTACCACCAACTCCAACAACCTTCCACCAGCCACCTTGGCCACAAACAGGCCCCCAGGACCTTCTGCCACACCACCACCAACACTCCTCCACGGAAACCACAAGCGTCCTTGTCACCCACGTCTTCGGTGCATGCTACAACCTACTACCTACGACGGTGAGTGCCATGGGATTGGCACTCGTCTAGGAGGGGGTGATGTTAACCCTCAAATGAACAAAGGTGGAAAATCTAGAAAAGCTAAAGCAGAAGACACAGACAAAGGCCAAGGCAAAGAGAAATGGAAGACAAAGATGCGCAAGGAGAAGAGTCCTAAATAAGGGAGAAAGGCGCACAAGGAAAAGCGCAAATCAAAACTTTTGTAAAAGAGCGCAAGCGCATTATGGTTTAATTCAAGGAGCGCCAAGCTCTCACCCGTGCAATTTGTAAATGTAGATGGGCGGTGGAAAGGAATCTAGGAAGATAGAAGGACAATGGGAAAAAGGGCTTAGGCTACGGCTGGCCATGTAAAAAAGAGGAAAAGGGGATGACCACCCAAAAGGGATTTAGGGTTTTGTATATAAAGTTGAAAAGTGAATGAGAAGCTCATTCTTGTGTGTGGCCAAAAGCAGCTCTCCTCTTCTTCTTCTTCTTCTTCTTCTTGCTTGCTTGAGCTTGTGCTTGAGAGAGGGAGTGTGAGAGTGTGAGGGAGTGAGTGTGTGAGGGTGAGGGACTGAGGAGGAGAAGGTCTCCATCTTCTCCTCTCTTCTTCTCTTCTCTTCTCTTCTCTTGTCTTGCTCGCGGCAATGGAGCTTGGAGCTTGGAGTGGGAGGATCGAGCTTGCTTGAAGCTTGCACTTGGATCGTGGAGCTACCAGAGTGCAAGGGAGAGGAGATAACTCGAACGGCACGGAGGTAAGCTCACTACACCCGTAGATATGGTTGGTGCGTCGATTATGTGAGAGGTAGCCATTAGTGCTCGGCTTGGAACGCTTGAATAATAAGCGGTCCGTGGGTCTTGGTGGTTGAGTGAAAGCTCCCACAAGGGGAGGAGGAGAATGCAGATCCTCGATATCAATTGGTTCTGACTCATCTAAAGGTGGAGGAGGAGGTACTGGATCAGATGGAGGAGGTGGAGGCACACTCTTTTGTAAACCTGAGTAGGTCAAGAAGGTAGACAAGTACGATCCATAGGTGACATTGGTAACATTGCCCCTAGTGACTTTTACGAAATGTTGATCCATCTTAGTGAGTAGGTAAGTGCTCCAATCAATAGCTACTCCTTTTAACACCATCCTTGAAGCTATAAAGAGCTCTTTTGACAAATAACGGGATGGCGTTTTTGTAGGCATAAACCTGTCTTGGAGAAACTGACAGACCAACTTCCACACACGATCAGTGATCATAGAAAAGAAAACTCCTGAAGAGTTGATCACCTTCTTTACATCCAGAATTTCCCTGGTCTGTTTGTGTAACAGCTTCAAAATCTCATCGTTAGAGAAAAGCTGGCAAGCTGTAACAAAGGGTTCACCTTTGTAGGGAAGAGATAGAGCCTTCCCTAGGCCTCGAGGTGTCAAAGTCATGGAAGTACCCTGGACCAGTCCCGACTTCTTGCTGTATGAGGCCAGGAACTCATCACACAGCGATGGATCCTCTGGAAGTAATGGAAAGGAGGCAGCCACGAAAGTCGCGAGTCCCACCTTCGTGAGAGGCTCAAAAGTGAGCAGGGAAGAGTAATCCCTACTGACCAGTGGGACATACAAAGAATGCCTGCAAAACAACCAAAAGGCGATAAAAAAGGAATCAATCCAAAAGAAGGACACTCATTCAAACATAGACGTAACTAACCCAAGTACCACCCCAGACAATACACAGTCTAGAAAAATTTTGGCATGACCTCTACACATATGCGACCGAAAGCTTCATGCGATGCAACACGCAAGTACCCAAATCCCCGTATCAGGCAATAAAGAAGAAAAAAAACTACACACCGTATCCGTAATCGTAACACATGGACAAAGCAGACTACAAAAAAAAACCGACATCAAGACCGGACCATAACTTAGACCATCAATGTCAACTAATAGACTTTTATGCGCCTATCCCACGAAGCGAGTTCATTAAAAAGGGAAAATAAGTGCAATGAGGGGGATTAATTTAATGAAGGGTTCATTTTAATAAATTATTAACAATGGGTGACATTTTATTAAATTATAAACCTTAATAAGAAAACGGCGATTCCTTCTTAAAATTTTAATTACAAATTATTAAGTTGAAACTGTGCTTTAGCGCAACCCGGACTTCGATGCCTAGACTGGGTCTCTAAATGCAAATTCCTTAATTAAAAATTAAGAGTGATATGGAGTGCTTTTTTGCCAGCGCGTGCTCTTGTGATGGTTGGTTTATTTTTATTACAAATTAAAGTGCCTCTTAAGCGCACGTAGCCCATGCAAAGTGAATGACTGCTTGATTTTTATTATTATGAAATTGTGTGTTTAGCATGAATGCGCGTAGAAAATGTAGGTGAATAAATATTTCATTTTAACAATTAATTTGGGATTAAGGGGGAAATGAAAATAAATAAAGCACATAAAATAAATACCAGGAAGGGGTGTGTATGCAAGGCATGAAGGCGCACGGAAGAGTCTCCCAAACAGAATGAATCCAGTAAAAGAAAAGTAAAGAAGAGTCTCCCAAACGGAAGAGTCTCCCAAACGGAAGACAACACCTTAGTGGATGTATTGAGTTTGAGTATGATTTTTAATTTTATTATGATGTATTAGTATAGTTTTTTTTTAATTTTATATTTTGGTTGTTTGGTATTTTAGGGGGTATTATGTGTGGTGGTTGGAGTGATGTGGGTGGTTCGGGATTTGATTTTTAATAAATTGTAGGGGGTTGTGTATTGCGGTTTTTTTTTTCAAAAGGAAGAATAATTAAAGATGGATATGGGATGAAGGAAAAAGAAAATTTCAGCCAGTTAGGAAATATCCACAATTGATGGTATGAAAATAATATGAGGATTTTTATGGTAAAGTTTTGTTTGTTGGTTTTTTTTGGGTAATTGTTTTAAATAGGGGTACTATATATGAAAATATTTGAAAGTGAAAAATGAATGGAAAAAGGTTAAAGGGAGTGGGTGGATTTTTTAGGAAAATTTCAATTTTTTTTTGTATTTTTTGCTAATTTTTAATGAATTTTCTGCATTTTTGTAGGTAATTTTGAATAAATTAGAAAATATGGAATTTTTTGGAATTGTGGGGGTTGAAATTTCCAGCTAAAAAATTTCCAAAAATTTGCAAAAATCTAAGAGAATGTTTAGAAAAATTTTTAAAATTTTTTGAGTGGAAATTAATTTATAAATTAATTAAATCAGGAAAATCAGCTTAGTTTGGTAAGTAGGGTCAAATTAAGTCAGCTAAGTCATGGCAGTCTGGATAAGTCATGTAAGTCAGACTAAGTTAAGTCAGGTTAGTCACAAGAAACTAGGTTAGTTTGGGTTAGTCAAAGTCAGGTAGGTAGACTAAGGTAAGGCAAATCAGGTTAGTCTGGGGTAGGCTAAGTTAGGTTAGTAGACCAAGTTAGGTTTGTAGAGACTAACCTAAGGTGGGTTAGTGGAACTAGGCTAAAGTTAGTTGAACTAGGTGAAGGTTAGTTGACCTGAGTAGGGTTAGTCTAACTTTGGTAGGGTTAACCTAACTAACTGGGGGTTAACCTAACTAACTAGGGTTAGGTCAACTAGTCTAGGGTTAGTTAACTCAACTTGGGTTAGTGTAACTAAGCTAGGGTTAGTTAACCGAGGGGGGGTTAGTTGAACCTAATCATGGTTAGGTGACTAGGGTGGGGGTTAGACTAACTAAGGTGGGGTTAGTTGATTAGGGGGTGGGGTTAGACTAACCTTAGTGAGGTTAGTTGATTAGGGGGTGGGGTTAGACTAACTACAATTAACTAAATTAATTAGAGTTAATGAAGTTAGTTACTGTTAGCTAACCTTCCAAGGAGTGGAGGAGAAGGAGGAGGAGGGAGGGAGTGGGTGGCGGCAGGGCGGCGGCGTGGTAGATCCCGCGGCGACGACGGGACACGGCGGCGACGCAATGACTCGGAACCGGGCGGGCGGGGCGTCGAGAGCGCCCAGGGCAGGGCGAGCGGCAGAATGGAGGTGGAAGAGGGAGGCGCCAAGGGGGCAGGCGGCGAACGGCTGGCAGGAGAAGAAGGGAGAGGCGGGCGTCAGAGCCGGGGAGAAGGGGGGAAGAGAACGGTGGAGGGAGGAGGAAGGAAGCAGGGTTGGAGGGGAGGGGAGGGAGGTGGGAGGGAGCAGAGGAGGAGGGTGGAAGGAGGAGGGGAGGGAGGAGGGAAGGGAGCAGAGGAGGAGGGTGGAAGGAGGAGGGGAGGGAGGAGGGAGGAAGCAGGGTTGGAGGGGAGGGGAGGGAGGCGGCAGGGAGCAAAGGAGGAGGGTGGAAGGAGGAGGGGAGGGAGGAGGGAGGAGAGAGAAAGAAAAAAACGAGAAGAGAGCGATAGAGAGAAGGAGAGAGAGAAGGGAAGGGGAGGGAAGTTGGAACGGACGCGGGAGGGGGGGTATAATTTAAATAAATAAATAAATAAATAAATAAATAAATGAATGAATTAAAAGAAAGGCGTGCCCCTATCTCACGCGCGTGCGCGGGGCGGGGTAAAAAAACTTGTAGTGGCAGGATCGGAACGGCGTCGGGACGTCCGCACGGGGTGCGCGTACGCGACCGGACATGGCAAGACGCGTAAAACTGAAAATGCGTGCGTTCATGCATAAGACGAGTAGCGCGAGACACGTCAGAAAAATTAATATCGCACAATCCGATCGTCGAAACGAACTGGTGTAAAAACAAAAAATATACAAGACGGTAGGGGGAAGAGAGAGGAAGATCTCAACGGGGGTTCCGAGAGGAATAAAGGCGTGCATATGCAAAAAAACACAAAAAACAGCCTCGAAAACACATACGGGGATTAATTTCAAAAATCCGCACGCCGAAATGCAGGGTGGAAAGAAGGAAAAATGTGCAGAAGAACGCGTCCGACAACCCTAACATGTCAAAACACACTTTCGGCTGAGATAGGATGCGCTCACATGGGAAAAACATAAAAAGGACACATGCAAATACGGTCGGAAATTAATAACAGAAGATCGGTTCACCAAAACAGAGGGTAGCAAAAACGACAAATGTGCAGGGGAAGGGTAGCAAAAACGACAAATGTGCAGGGGAAGGGCTGTCACATTAAAATGCAGGTCCGATAGGGTTCGGAGGCGTTCACATGCAAAAAACACCAAAAAGACACCCAAAAACACTTTTAAAAATTAATAATTAAAAATCTGAAAGTCGGAATAGGGGAGAGAAAAAAGAAAAAATGTAGGGAAAGGCGCGGTGGACACGGCTGTCAAGTCAAACTAGAATTCCGATGCAAACAAGGCAGGGATGGAAAAATGCCAAAAAGATGCACGAAAAAGTCCCGAAAAATCGCAAAAATTAATATTGGACAAACTGTGCATCAGAATGACACGGAGTAAAAATAAAAAATGTCAAGAGGAAAGTGGTTGTCAGGGCTGCCATGTCAGAGCATGGTTCCGAAGAAAGAAAAGCGCGTTCACATGGAAAACGGTCGAATTTACGCAAAATACTTCAAAAATTAATAACTCAAAAACTGTGCATCAAAACAGGGGTGGGTAAAAAGGAAAATTGGACAGTTTGAAGGGACGAACAGGACTGTAAGTTTGGATTGGAATTTTGAGGAACGTAGGGTGCGTGCACATGGAAACACATCAAAATAAGGGAGAAAGAGAAATGGAGGAGGACCAGCCCCAAGGGAGTGGTGACAGTGGACAGGTGGGTGGGGAAGGGACCCCATTAGGGTAAAAGCAAGGCAGACAAGGCAAATGCAGAGGGATATGCAATGTAGACGCGCAGGGACACGTCCCCACACTTAAACCTTAACGGATAGGGTTGACCGAGCAACAGGGACCTAGTACCACACAACAGACCATCCGCTAACGTCCCCACACTTAAAACATGACCGTCACTAACAATAGAAGGTGTAGGGTTAGAAAAACTTGGCCCATGTTGTCGAAAATCAAGGTGGACTGTCGATGGCATGTCCACTGTCGTTGTTGGCTGCAGGAGGTACCAAGGTATCTTCACAGCACACATCCTTCGTGGCAGGGACCATGCAGTAGCACCCAGGGAGGTAGCTGGTGGATGAATCTCATCGAGTCGGTGTCACTGATGAAGGATATCTCACACCATTACGGACATCACTCGATGAATAATGATTGAAACCCATATCTCACACCTGGTTTAGGAATTGACAAGGGGGATGGTACAGAGGGAGTATCCACCCCATTACGGACATCACTCACCCCATTACGGACATCACTCGATGAATAATGATTGAAACCCATATCTCACACCTGGTTTAGGAATTGACAAGGGGGATGGTGCAGAGGGAGTATCCAAGGTGCACAGTTGATGGTGCATCAGTGCATCCAACCCGTATGGCATAGGTGCAAGGAGAAAAGCAAGGGAGCCTTGTAGTACAGTGTATAAAGCAGAATGATGTGTCATGTGTTGATGGCAGAAACCCAGCCCATGGGTGCATAGGGAAATGAAAACGTACTTGACTCCAAAGGTCGTAACGTCCCTCAATCCTCACCTCTCAGTAATTGATTGAAAAAACTCCAATCACACTCAGTCGACCCTCTGTCTCACGCTCTGTTGAAAGATATAGAGGGCAACCATGTCCTGAAACCCGTTGATGTAATCCTCACGGTCACTTGTGCAAAAGTTGTAGGCCTTATGCGCATTTGATGGTGCAACTGTGCATCCTGCCCTGTGCCAGCATACAGTGCAAGAAGGAAGGCCAAGGAGCCTTATGGTGCAGTGCACAAGAACAAATCGTGCTTTGTGCATTGAGAGGCCCATCTCGTGCGTGCAACACTCCGTTCACACTTCTCACCTCTCATTTGGTTTGAAGGGAAAAGACTGGTCACTTGCCCCACCCTCTGTCTCACTCTCTGTTGAAAGATACAGAGGGCAACCCATACTCACTTCCCATCTGGTTAGGATGAAAGCTCACATCACTCAAGGGGTTGGTGATGAAGATCATGTCGACTATCGGTGTCATCAAGATCTTGAAGACGAGGCGTACCCAGGGAGGCAGCCAAGGGAGGTGGCTTCAAATTGCTTGCTGAAGAGGTTCTGTTGGTGAGTCAGCTATCCTGAACTGCAGGGTGTTATCACCTTTTTCACAGTTAGCTTCTCGCCCAAGTGTGTTTCCACCTTTTCTTGGGACGAGGCCTGTTATGACGGGGAATTTCTTCCTTTTCTCCCATAATAGTTTTGTTTGTTTTTCTTTTTTTTTCTTTTGCTCTTTCTTCTCCCTTTTTTTCTTTTGTTTTCTTTTTTTATTTTTATTTTTTCTTTTTCTTCTTTTTCTTTTTCTTTTTTTTTAATTTCTTAATAAAGGGCATGGTAGAAATACCATATATCAGGACCAACCTCGCCACCGTTGTTGGATCAGACGAGAAGAGAATAAGGTCGAGTTGAGATGTTTCTGTGAGGGGATAGTAGAGCGAGACCGCCTCATGAAGAGAATCATCATTGTTATCAGAAGCATGACAAGAAGGACAGTGCGACGCCCAAAAGGGAAAGGGTAGGTCGACTGTGATTGTCAATATTCCCAGGGAGGGAAGTACTTCTTCAGGCAATATCCATTAATCAGGAAAGGATCATCAGAGGCATCAACGGTCTACACCTGAACAAAGCCGTTATTACCATTCCAATTTATCCTTGCTGCATAAGCTGCTTGCAAGCGCAACTCTACTCCTTCTGCTTGGGTAATGGCACTGTCAATATCGGCCAAAGCAAACATTACTCAGCTGCACCTGGATATTAAAATCCAATCCATGTAGGAAATATTGCAACTATGCAGTTTGCGAAGAACTTGCTTTAGTTTCTTGGCATATGCCTGGACATTCTCATTTGGCTCTTGGCGTGTTACGTTCAGAACACGCAACCAATATAAACCACCCTTCTCGGGGGCAAACTCTCTACGAAAAGCCATAAAGAATTGGGCACTGCTAGTTATGGTTTCGACTTCTAGACCGTGATACCACACTGCCACTCTTCCTTTTAACGTCATGTTGAAGAACATCATCAGGTGTTCTTTGTCTTGGATTCGATAGTTGAACATGAGCATTTGAAACTCCTTAATGTGGAGTTCTCCATCTTCTTCTGCTAACCCATGGAAAATGGGCAATGGTGCTCCTAATGCCGGTAAATCTGGTATACCTGCTGGAATTGCGATAGGTTGTGCCATGGCTACAACCGGATTGACAACAGGAGTTTGTGTAGACAACACTACACCCCCACTTGTTGTAGGTTGATTAACTAGAAATAGGGAAGTACCAAGACTTTCACTTACACTCGAAGAGCTACTTGTAACACCTAGGTTACTAGAACCACTACCACTTATGCGTAACGGGCTCCTCCTTTGAGGAGAATAGCATCTTACAATCTCCAACCGCCATCTAGCCCTCTCAGCACGTTCTGCTTTTTGTATTTTGGCTTGACGGTCCTTGTCAGAGGACATAAACCAACTATTTGGTCCCTAAAAACCCTAGATTCGAGAACCACCACTTGTTGGCGGCTCCCGGCATACGCACCACTGATGGGACCTAAAATGGGCCAACAGTTGCTATAGCACTAGTCGGAACTCATGCATACGACAGACAACCCCACCACACAACCTCGCGGGCCAGGAGCATCTAAAACTCACTCTGCACTAAACGCTTATGAAGATTTTACATTTGTATCTAATATGTAGTCCAACACTCACACATAGGGAAGCACCTCTGGGCTGAATGCTGTGGCTCCACTACAACTCTCCTACACCTCGGGGATTAGCCCCTCGATGCATCACTAACACATATAACATTTGCACAAACTCCACTCTTACATAATTCAGCATTCCAGGAGATTTTGATTTGCCTCACAAAACTTTCCCCAATGGAAGCACTCGTCTAATCTACAGCTTAGGTTTCTTGTCCTCTCAACAGTGGTCAAAGTTTATCAATCAAGTGTAATGCATTTTAGGAGATACCACATGGCATGCTTAATGCAAGGTATATGAAAATTTTGCACAACCATTTTATAATTAAAAAAACCAGCCATGTGAGGTGCAGAAAATAGCCCTTTCATGAATTTTAACTAAGCGTTACGTGCTGCACTGCTTTAGGGACTAGCACCGGAACTTCCGTGCTACTAGTCACCTATATTTAATTATGGAACGATCCCTAGATGCTATGCACAAAGAGAGAAATCAGAATTTCTATCTTTTTAGCAATTAGATCGTCGCACAAACTTCATCCCCCCCTCACCGTTTAGGTGTTGCTGCGGTGCATAGGTGTAAATGGTTGTTTTGTGTCTTTTTTGTATGTAAAAAGCAATAAACACGTACTATAACACAAAGGAAAAGGCCAAACTGAGGCTTAACCTCATGCTTTAACCTTGCCAAACATTCACACACATAAATCTTATTTTTTCATATTTTTTGAGTGTGAAAACCCTAATTTTCTCTATTTTTTGCTATTTTTTTCTATTTATTATTCATGAAAAATAGGTATTTTCTGATTTATTTATATTGGCTTATTATTTTGATTGAAACTTAACATTTTCTCTCATTTTGTTCCATTTCCACTCCTTTTCACCAACTCAAAAACGGAAAAAACCACTAATTTCCATTAAAAATGATATTTTACATGTTTTAAAGAATTGATAACGACTCTAAATCATTACGGGTTCTATATTTCTATAGTTACAGCCCTCAAACAAGATGCAAACAAGGTATGCATATGAATAACATTTGGACCATGAAACAACAAAAACAAGCAAATTTCTTCATAAAATTGGAGCATATCGCGTGTCTTGCGTGTTGCGGATTTTTTAATAATTATTCTGAGCAGTCCATGGACCGACCAGCAACCATTCTTCAGTGTTGAACCTCTTTCCTCAGCCTCCTCTTCATCTTGAAGCAATTCGATCACAGCCACACAAGCATTCTTCAACCCCTCTTCTCCTTGATTTCTTGCACATGAATTGCCTCTATGCAAGAGAGAGAGGGAGGAGAGAGAAAGACTAGATTCTAATCTCTTTGCTTAGTGCATCATTTGACGGGCAAAGGCCGGTGATAGGAAGCGTGGAAGGCTTTCAGTCTGTTGTTGTCTTCAGTTGGTATGGGTATATGGAGGCTCTCATATGCCTATGGAGGGTCTTCAGTTGGTATGGGTATATGGAGGCTCTCATATGCCTATGGAGCCCCCCGTTCCCCATTTCGTTGATCTCTACGCCTTCTTCATCCTCCATTTCTTCACATGAAAAAGATGCCCCCTCTTTCCCTAATTTCATTGATTTTTTTTTTTGTGGCCAAAGGGCCCCCTAAGGGTCATACCCTATGGCTTCTCCCCACTTTGGCCCTTTGGCCTTCCGGGCACTCCCTTTCCCACGTCCGGTGTCTGAACTGCGAGCCAAAATTTCCTACACGTCTGTCTTGAGGTCCCGCATTGCGGGACAGGTGCCATGGTCTTGTCTCCTACACCAAAAAATTGTGAAAATTCTCCGACCGCTGTCTAGTGGCTCTTTTAAGCATTTTTGGGGTATTGCCGCTTAAAATTGTACTGATTGCCGCCGCCGCCTTCGACGGAGTCTATTTTTCCCCGAATATTCGTAATTTTTGGCTATTTTTAAGCACTTTTTGGCATAAAAAATCATCTGTCAACTTATTGTCTCCTTGTTTAAAATCCACTCTTGGCCTGTTTGGTGTCCTGACATTGCCTTGAGGTCTTGAAGCATTGAATGATGGATAAGTTTACACTCTTAGGCTCCCACTTGGTGCATGATTGCTACCATAAATATTGCCAACTTGTGCCTATTTTAAAATAGTCCTTGGTTATCCATAACTAGGCTGAAATGAAGACTCCATTCTATACTTCCTTCCATAACGCTCTGCAAGCTCAATAGCTTTGAAAAGATTGGTTGTGCCATAACATGAGCTGATAAAGAAGGTTCTACACTATACATATATTTGTCGAGTTTAGCTTCATCATTCATAATGCTCTCTACATACATGGTAAGGTTGAGGAATTGATTTGTATAGTCCCATACACTTAGGCCTCTTTGCTCTAATCCATACCATCTCCATGCCAATTTCTCTTTTTCAAGACGTGAGACAAAGATTTTAGCCGTGTCTTGAATTGTTGAGAGTGGAAAAAGACTGAATTTTTGATGGATTTAGAGTGATGTATGGTTGTTAAAGGAAGTATTTGAGAGTGTTTTGGATGATATTGATTATGTTTTGGAAGTTCATGATGATTTTCAATGGAGATATGAGGTTTTGTGATGTTCTGTGATGTTCTGATTGGTTCTATAAACCTTCTGTATAGCTTCTGTTTTGTTCTGATTGTCTTCTGCATGAAGCATGGATTGATGATTGATGAAGATTGAGATCTTGTGAAAGCCTATTTAATAGTTTTTGAGAGTTTGGAATGGTTTGAGTATGAGTTATGAGGTTTTGATGACCTTCTGTAGATCTTCTGTAGAGCCTCTGTCTCTGCTCTGTCTCTGTACTGTAACTATACTGTAGCTGTTCTGGTGCTGTACTATGACTGTTCTATAGACCTTGTGTAGGTGTTCTGTAGAATTTATGTGTGACTTTGGAAAATTTTTCTAACCTTTGGAAGGGATGAATCCAAGTTCAAAAGAGCTAAAACAAGTGGAAGAAACAGCTGCTGAAGACTGAAGAGAAGACTAGGTGACAGTGACAGTAGTGAGCTGTGAAAAGACACTGTAGTGGCTCTGGTGACTCTTCATATCAGACATACCTCTTGGGAGTGCATCCACGACCTAAGAAGGATTATTAAGGGTTATTATGAGAGCATTGTAGTGAGGATATGATGTACTATTGATGGAGAGAGAGAGAGAGTCAGAGATAGTCAAATTTATCAAAACAATGTAACTGTATATGAGAGATTGAGAAAGAGAATTATGAAGATATTGAAGATGAATAATATGTGATTGATTTCCATTCAAAGATGGTGTATTCCCTTGTGTTCTTTGTTCTATTGATGGATTTTGTGAAGATGTTGGAGAATATGGTTGATTCTATCAAATCCGTGGGAGATATCTACTATGATGCTGTGTGAAGAATTGTTGTTTTCTTTGTTTTGATGATCAAAAGAATAAAATAAAATCTTGTTGATGTTACAAGGTAGATTTTCTTGCAAGATAATTCCCTTTTCCTTGGTGTTTCTCTTGGGGCTCCATGTTTTTAGTGCGCAGCCGGGGAAACTTGCCATCAACAAGCACCAGAAGAGGCTAAAAATGAAGGAAATGGAATTGCCAAGAAGATAAGAATTCAATGGATATTTGTAAAGTTCATTCTTCCACTGAAGAGTTTGAATTTCTCATAATCAAAGCCACTTTCCACAAGAAGTTCATCCCACAATGGTGGAAACATATCAACATCATGATGCATGCTCTATGTGGTGGGCTATTTCCTCTTCCTGTTGAAGCAGCAGAAACTTGCATCTTGGTGGCAAACTGTTTGGGAACAAACTGAAGAGCAGAAATAGAGAGAATGACCATCCATGGAAGATTTGGCATTCATTGAGAAGTTTCCAGACATCATCAAGTGGGAGATTGTGAAGAAGCTTCAGGAGTCTTGGTCTGTAGAGGTTCACGAAGACAAGAAGGAAAAAAGTTGGAATTTGTTCATGGATGCTCAACAGCAAGATACATGGGATGCTTGGTGCACTGATAATCTTCTGTTTGTTCAATTAGCAACCCACTGGAAGTTGGTAGACAGAGTATTTTTCACAACATACACTGTTGAAACCCTCAGAAGCTGACATTATTATAATGACGCAACAATGATCCTAAGAAGAATGAGTTTTGATACTTTTAGAACAGAATATCTTCCCCTCTGTAGTGGTTTGAAAGCTGAATTCATAGATGTTGAAAAGAAGGAAGTAGAGGAGATATTGGCCAGAGAATCCCTTAGAGACTGAAGCCCTCTCTGATACTATCCTGTTGAGTCCAGAACAATTGGTTGAAGCCAACCCCTGATGAATGACGCAATAAAGAGGCAAGCGTTGGAATGAGTCCAGATGTACGTGAGAAGAGAGAAGGCAAAAATCAAAGCTGAGAACGAGCTCACACCAGAAGCCTCCTTTGACGCCCTAAAAGCACTCTTTACAGAAGTCCCCATAGTGACTCAAGGTCCCCTTCCTAGTCAGATTCGTCTTGGAAATATTGATGATAGGCCAGCAAATGTAGTCCCATTGCCAGTTTTTAAGGGAGAGTACAATGGAGACCCTGATCTTCATGTAGCAGAGTTTATGGTAGCATGTGTGGCTAACAATGCAAGAACCCCTGAACATTGGTTAGCAGTATTCCCCGCCACTTTCAAGGGTGCGACATTTCAGTGGTATGAGAGACAAGCAGCAGGAACTTTTGGCACATGGGACGACCTAAAGTTGGCCTTCCTCACTAAATTCAGGCATGAAGGTTTTGAAGAGCGGATCCGAGAGGAGTTCATGAACCTAAGTCAGCCCTCTAGAGTAAGAGTAGAAGCTTATGTCTCGCGAAGGGAATCCATCCTGAAGAGATGGACTAACCATCATTTGGATGAAGGTATCCAGAAAGGAGTGTTTCTCAGGGGCCTACAACTAGAAGTTCACAAGTTCGTGGAATTGAGAAGATCAGTCAATTTGCAAGCTGCAGTGGAAGGTGCAAGATTGTATGACGAAGTTGAAGCAAGGCTGTCAATGTCTCCAGGAAGAGGAGTCTTATCTCCTCCTATGCCTGGAATGGTATACCCATCAAATGCAGTCCCAGGAACAGTTACCTACCCCTATCCCCAGATGCAAACAGTGCCACAGTATAGTGCACCTAATCCAGTGTGGTTACCGCAGACGATAGTACCTCAGATGATAGTTCAACCACAACAATAGTGGCCTCAAACAGTTCCTCCAATGGCGACTCAACAAAAGTGGAATCCTACCAACTAGAATCAACAACCCCAAGTCTCAATAGGAGCTCTGAATCAGAACTAGAACAGAGGACCTTCTGGATCTACCCAACCAGTGTATGCAGTAATTATAGAAGCTTCCCAAAACCCTACAACAAGCACTTCAGGAGGTGAAAATCTGAAGGATTACTTATCCAACTCAGTTGCAAGTATCAAGAAAGAGCTTCTGGATGTGATTACAGAGCAATTACAGACGCTGAAGGTGAATACCGCCAATATATCCACTCCTGTGGGAGCCAGAAGAGATGTGATGCGCTCTAATACCTGGTGTGGAAAGTGTCATCAAGCGGGACATTTAGCCTCTGAATGTACCTGAAAACCAACCATTTTTGGAGCCTTCTATTCTTATTGTTTGCAGAAGAACCATACAAAGGATATTTGCTCTCTGAAAGAGATGCATGAATGAAGACAGAAGGATGAAAATGCAAGATTCAACTTGCTGGAATCTAAAATGACAACACAGGATATTGGACCCAAGCCTAGAGAGTTTGGTCCTAATTTCGGTCCAAGGAGGTTTCCCTCTCAAAGTTACAGAGGATGATAGTCTGGCGGTGGTCAGAGATCCGAGGTGGAATGTTATAGGTGTGGAGAAAAGGGACATATCTCCCCAAATTGCCCAAATCCTAGACGATCAGTGGATTACAATCCCTTATGCAGTCGATGCAAAGGAGAAAGCCACATTGCAAAGGACTGTCCCAGTCCAACCCCTATAAAGGCCAATGCCACTGATAGCCAACAGAAGGTACAAGAACCTGCTTCCAATTTGGTCGAGTTGGAAGTTGCCGCTGTGACGCGCACCAAGAAGAAGGAACCAGTGGTTCAGAATGGAAATGACTCTCCTGCCAAGACTATGAAGTTCAACCTACCTACAGAGGGATAGAGCAGTACAGAACAGAACAGTACAGTACAGAGCACTACAGTGCCATAGAAGGCTACAAGTCAGTCCCAGAGAGAGGAACAGAGGCCCAAGAGATAGATGATATAGAAGCACTTCCAGAAATAGAAGGAGTGTCGATGCAGCAATTGTTAGAAGAAAAAGGAAAGATGAAAATGGGTGTAGCCCCATTCCCCAGCCGGCTGGAGAAGCCTGTGGATCCTATTAAAGACTATGACTTGGTCAAAGACCTAGACACTTTTAAACCAAACTTAACATTCTGGCAGTTGCTGATGCTATCTCCCAGCTTGCCGAAAAAGATTCAAAATCATCTTGACACAAAGGTGTGGACTAAGGATCGCTCCTTCAATAGCGACCAAGACCAATAAGGCCTCGGAGCCTGTAAAGGAAGTAGATGTGGCTAATGCCTTTCTAGATCCTGGAACCTCAGAGATTAGTGTATGGATAGAAGGATGCTTCATTTCAGATGCATTGATTGATGGAGGCTCATCAGTAAACATAATGATGGATGTCACTACGAAGGACTTAGGGTTGCAAGGAATTCAACCTACACAGTGGCTTATCAGATTAGCAGACCAAAGTAGAGTCAAACCGTTGGGCATCCTCCCATATATAAAAATAACCCTTGCAGGAAGAGATTATTGGCTGACATATTTGGTGGTCAAACCAAATTCTTATGGGACCTCATACTCTCAGTTGCTGGGAAGACCTTGGCTTTTCGAAGCAAGAGCCAGGATGGACTGGTTCAAAGGAACCCTAACCCTAGGCAGAGGACCCAATAAAGCGATGTTAAAGCTGTATGGATTGCAAAAAGGAAATGGATCCACATCCATTCAAGTCATAACTGACTCCTCAAATGAGGTAACAGATGGTACATCAGGAGATGAAGAGGCTATTAAGCAAATCTTTCCTAAGAAAACAGAGGCACAGTCCCTAATAGTGGGCACTGTAAGCCAACTGCCAAGGGAAGTAAAATCCTTGACCATGGGTGAATATCTCCTACCTCAATTAGAATTAACTTCTGAGATCACCTTTGACAGTGAAATAGAAGCATGGATGTACTGTTCTCCCTATTACATGATAGTCGCAAAGACAGAGCAGAGTCAGTACAGAGATAGTACAGTTACAGAGCAGAGATGGTATAGAGGCAGAGCAGATACAGAGCATCTACAGAACAGAGACAGAGCGGATACAGAGACAGTAACATATACAGAGCCAGAACCAGAACCAGAAGTAGAGTCAAAACTGGTGACAGAAGCAGAAGCAGATGCAGAGGCAGACTATCTGTTCTTCTCCTACAGAGCCTCTACAGAGGCCAAGGCAGAGCCTCCAGAGGATGAGAATGAAACCGATGAGGAAAAAAATGAAGTAGGCTATGGAAGTGCAGATGAAGAATTCCCTCTGATAGAGGATGATCTGGTTGATGTCGCTACAGAGACTTCAAAGGCCGAATATCTCAGGGTACTGGATGGAATGACCACGATTCCTTTTGGGTTGGTCAATGGACCACAAAGTATGCAGAATCTGTATAAGCAATGGATTAAAAGAATAAAAGTTAAGTTCACCAATGGCTCCTATCGCCATGACTGCTCAGTCCAAAGAGAAGATGATGATGATGCCCCCTGCCAACAAAAGCCCAAGCCCTCAAAGTCACGGCCTCTAACAGGTCCATGCTATGTGACATCCCTGGACTCATCCTCTGAAGATGAAGCCTTGAGTCCTGAAAAGGTCACCACTCAAACAAAAGCAAATAAGGCTCTGATACCCTTTTAGCAATTTAAACAGACGAATGAGTCATCTGTTCAGAAGCAGGACATTGGTTCTAGTGGGACATCAGACGAGGATACGACTCTCTTGAAAGAGTCAGACCTCTACCCAGAAGCAATCCGTGAGACATTTATCCGCGAAGTGGAAGGTGAAAGACAAGTAACGTTCTTGGATGCTGAGGGTACTGAACGTCACCTGAAAGTGGGTTTCAATCTTCCAGAAGAACAACTGGTGGTCCTTCAAGACCTACTAAAGGAGAACTTAGATGTGTTCGCTTGGTCCTACAAAGACCTAAAAGGGATTGATCCTACAGTATGTCAACATCACATTGATCTAGAGCCCGATGCCAAACCTGTAAGGCAAAGACAAAGACGGATGAATCCTAATTATTCTGCTTTGGTGAAGGCCGAATTATTGAAACTTCTTGAAGCAGAGTTCATCTATCCCGTGGCTAACAGTGAATGGGTTCCGCCCATTGTGGTAGTACCCAAGAAGAACGGGAAACTTCGAATATGTGTCGACTTTTGAAAGCTCAATTCGAAGACCAAGAAGGATCATTTCTCTATCCCTTTTACAGACCAACTGTTGGACACAGTGGCAGGCCATGAGCTGTATTCCCTCTTGGATGGATTCAGCGGATATAACCAGGTCCAAATAGCAGAAGAGGACCAATCTAAAACAACCTTCACCACGGAATGGGGGACCTATGCCTACAGAGTGATGCCATTTGGGCTCTGTAATTCTCCTGCCACCTTCCAACGAGTAATGATGGCGGCCTTCCAGAACCATTTGCATGATTTCGTTGAGGTGTATCTTGATGACTTATGTGTCTATAGTTTGATCCGTGAGCACTCGGGACACCTAGAGCAATGTTTTGACAGATGCCGAGAGTATGGGATTTCTCTCAACCCCGACAAATGTGTCTTTGGTGTCTCCTCAGGAGTTCTTTTGGGCCATATTGTCTCTGCACAAGGAATTGCAACAGACCCGGCAAAGATTGAAAAGATTGCCACCTTAACAGCACCGACAAACCTCAAACAATTGAGAGGATTTCTTGGCCATGTGGGCTATTACAGAAGATTTATTGCACATTTTGCAACTAAGGCAGCCCCTCTGCACAAGCTCCTAAGGAAAGAAGCTGATTTCCTTTGGTCGGATGACTATGAAGAAGCCTTTAATACCCTAAAACAATGCCTGATTCAAGCACCTATTTTACAGCCTCATGATTGGACGAAGGAGTTCCATGTACACACAGATGCATCAATTGAAGGGCTAAGTGATGTCCTATGTCAAAAGGGCCCCTCCAAATTAGATCAATCGATATATTATGCAAGCCAAAAGTTCACTAATAGGGAACGGAACTACACAGTGACAGAGCTTGAGTGCTTGGCAATGGTGTTTGCACTGGAGAAGTTTCGACACTATCTATTGTCCACACATTTTAAGTTCTATGTGGATCATGAAGCCCTGTCCTTCCTGATGAACAAAGCAGATGTTAAAGGACGACTGATGCAATGGTTGCTCCTATTCTAGGAGTTCGACTTTGAAGTAGTCACTAAGCCTGGCCGCTCCCATGTCCTAGTCGATCATCTATCACGGATCCCTCAAACAGAAGAAGAGGAACATGATGATCTAGACCTTCCTGATGCTTCTTTGTTTCTAGTTGAAACAGTTACTCCCTGGTATGCAGACATAGCCAATCTCTTGGCAACTCAACAGTATCCTCCTGGCATCTCAAGTCGTGAGAGGAAGAATCTTCTGGTAGAATCAGCCCCCTACACTTTGCTAGGCGGTGCACTGTACAAGAAAGGCAAAGATGAAGTGCTACGAAGATGTGTTGCAGGGGATGAAATCGGCATAGTATTGAAAGCATGCCATGATGAACCACGTGGTGGACACTTCGTAGGAGAAGCGACAGTCCGGAAGGCTCTATTAGCAGGATACTGGTGGCCGACCCTCCACAAGGATGCATATGATTACTGTAAAAGATGTGATGCTTGTCAGCGAATGGGGAAACCCACCAAAACAAGTGCCATGCCACTGCAATCCATTCTTCCTCTAAAGCCGTTCGAGAAGTGGGGGATTGATTTTGTGGGTCCCATTGATCCACCCACCAGATGGAAGCAGAACAGATACATCCTAGTATGTACGGATTATGTCACAAAGTACACCGTTTTGGCAGTCCCCTCAAGCTGGTAAGTAACAAAGGGACTCATTTCGTTAACAAAATCATGGAGGAGCTTATGGAACTGTATAAGATCTGCCATCGTAAGTCCACTCCCTATTACCCCAGAGCCAATGGCCAAGTTGAAGTTACCAATCACATCCTCTACTCAATTCTGACAAGAACGATTGCCGCACATTGTCGCGACTGGGACAATCGACTTACAAAGACCCTTTGGGCGTACAGAACCTCCCATAAGGCAGCTACAGGATAGACCCCTTTCCAGCTACTAGTGTATGGTACAGAAGTTGTCTTCCCTGTTGAGATGGAATTGCCCTCCTTGCGAGTGGCAGTTAAAGAACGCTTGGGAGATAGTGAGTCACTGCAACGCCGTCTCCTGTACTTGGAATGGTTGGATGAGATCCAACGGATGGCCTTATAGTGCATGGAAACCACTCAAGCGCGACACAAGGCCTATCATGACAGTTTCATAAAGCACAAGGAGTTCAAAGAAGGTGATCTTGTTCTAGCCTATGATTCGAGATTTGGCAAGTTTCCTGGCAAGCTCCAACAATGGTGGATGGGCCCGTACAAGGTACTGGCCATCAATCTTTGGCCTTGACCATTGGGAGTCAAGGGGACCCCATGTTAAATACGAGTGGCAGAGGGACTATTATGTCGAATCTACCTATGTTACCAGCTCCTCCTAGCATGACTATGCCTATGGCTAGTCAGGCGGCCTCACTAAATAGTGGTGGAAACCAAACAATGAATCCTAATGTTGTCCCAATTGGTCAGCGGCTAATTCCTAATCAAGTGGTTAGGCCCATGGGGTGACAGACTGACGATCGCGGCTATGAGTGGAGTGCTTCTAATGTCCTTGGTGAAGTTAAGGATATGATGAAGCACTACACCGATATGATCTTTGAACAGTATCGACAAATAGCTGTGGATGCCAATTTCCTTAAGAAGCAACAAAATTTGATAGGGAGCCGACGCCCTGAAGAGGGTGGCCCCTCAAGATTCACCTGTAAGTGGTGTGGGGGCCAACATTTCCTTAGGAATTTCCCAATATCAAATGTGATATTTGCGAAAAGTCTGGCCACTTAGCTACTACCTGTTGGAGTAAGATTAGTTCTCTCCAACAAGGGAGTAAGCAACCAGGTCCAGTTAACCATCGCGCACAAGGGAATAATCTCCAGCAAGACAATGGACCAAGGCAAATATTGCAAAGAGGAAAGGCTGTTGTAGAGGAGTTACCTCATGGCAGTGGAGTCAGCTTTATTGAGGTTGTACGTGTCAATGATGTTGAAATTTCTAATCTACAAGCCGTCACAAGAGGTCAAAAGATTAAAAAGGGTGACAAAGGAATTGTAAAACCTATCAAGGGAAGCCCCAAACAAGATGCTAGGGAAAAGCAAGTCCTGAATTGTGATATTGAAATGGACCGTTAAGACCTGTTGGTAGTAAAGTCGATCCCGAGGAGGAAAAAGGGTTGCCAAGAAAGAAGATAAAGGCTAGAAAAGAGGCACCAAATCCAATTGACCAAAGGAGAGAATGGTTTGGCACGAGAAGATAACTTGGCTAATTACCACGACTTTGATCTAGCAAGTTCCCTTTGCGAAGTCAAACGAGACGTGAATCCCCTGCAATTGATTAAACTTTCTCCAGGAGTACGCAAGGAATTCAAGAAAATCCTACGTATAAGGTATATAGTAGAGCCTTTGGCCATAGCTAGAGTGGGGGAAGATTGGTTTGATCATGCTGAAAAGCATTGCCCTAGGGTTCTAGCATATGTGGATGGAATATTAGTGGAGCATACTATCGTGGACACTGGATCCTCCATAAATATCATAAGTTTAGACTTGATGGAGAGGTTAGGTCTAGATATCCAAAAAGACGGCTCCACACTTCTTAGGATGACTGATGATAGTCTAAGACAACCAGAAGGTTGCATTACTAAGGTCCATGTTACAGTTGCGAGCATGGAATGCTATCTGGACTTTAGGGTAATAAGGTTTGCAAGACGTCCTAGCTATCGAGTTTTGCTAGGCAGGCCATGGATTCTACGGACAGACTATCAAGTCAATATACCCACTGGAAGAGTGATTCTAGGTTGAGGTGCCCATCGTGTAATAGTGGATACTTACCTTGAGTCCCCTCAGAGAGAGAGAGCTCCACTATCCTCCACTGAACTAGAAATAGTAGATGATCCATCTGGTAGTGAGATGTCATCGAGCGATGGATCTAAGGAAGGGTCCACTACAGAGGATATTTATCAAATAACCTTGAATGAGCCGATAGAGCCTCATGATCAAATAAGAGACACGGACGTTATTGAGCTGGATCTTGGTACGCTAAATGATTCGCGGCCAATTAAATTAGGGTCCATGCTCAGTTTGGAAGAAAGAGAGGATTATGTGTCCTGAATTCGAGAGTTCGACGATATCTTTACTTGGAGCTATGACGAACTTTGGGGTATTCCTCTTAGTCTAGCTATTCATACTATTCCTGTAAAGGAAGGTACCCGCCCTGTACGTAAGAAAGTAAGGCGTATGCCTTTTGAATTAAGGGATGGATTGTACAAGGAACTACAGAAGTTGCGGAAAGTAGGTTTGATCTTCCCTATTCAGCATACTGAATGGTGCTCACTAGTTGTGATCAGGATGAAGAAGAATAATCAAATTCGTCTTTGTGTAGATTTTAGAGAGCTGCATAAGCAGATTGTTAAAGATTACTACCCATTGCCATTTATTGACCAAATTTTGGATCAATTAGCGGGTAGGGAAATCTATTAGTTTATGGACTGCTTTGCAGGGTATAACCAAATGGCGATCACTGAGCAAGACAAGCTAAAAATGACGTTTATTACAATCTTCGGTACCTTTGCGTACCATGTGATAAAGTATTCATTGATGATCTGGGGGCAGACACCGTAAGGGATAGACAGTTGATCATTTTGCAAAAGTGTTTTGAGTGTTGCAGACAATTTTGCATAGCTCTTAATCCACGGAAGTGCATCTTCAGAGTCCCTTATGGGCTCTTGTTAGGCCATGTGGTTCGTTCTGTAGGGATTGCGATTGATCCTGAAAAGATCAAGGTCATAGTTGCCATGAGTCCACCACATACTCCAAAGGAAGTGCATAGCTTTCTGTCATTAGTAGGGTATTATCGGAGGTTTATCAATACCTTGGCAGAAAGAACATTGCCACTGACAAACCTATTGTCCTTTAATTGTCAGTTTACATGGAGTGATGCTTGCAAAGTATCTTTTGATGATGTGAAGCAGGTTCTTGCCAAAGCATCTGTTTTAAAAGCACCTAAAAGGTGTGAAATGTTCTATATATTTTCAACAGCAACCATGTATAGTATTAGCTGCTGTTTGGCCCAAATTTGGGAGGAAAAGTGGTACCATCCGATAGCTTTTGCTAGTCGGAAGTTGGGCATATCAAAAATTAACTACACCTATATGGAGAAGTTGTGCCTTGCGATGGTATTTGCGACCAAAAAGTTTAGGCACTACATTCTTTATGAGAGGGTAGTTTTTTATACGAAGGCGAAAGAGCTTTGATTGTTGTTGAATAAGTTATAGTCACCTGACCGTTTAGCAAAATGATTTTGCAGGAATTTGATTATGAGATTAAGAGCAAGCCGCCGAAGCTTCAGGGCATTGTAGAGTGTCTTGTGGATTTTGGAGAGCCAAAAGAGGTCTTGGCTGAAGGAAGTCACATGGAAACTTTGTTCAAGATTGATACGGCATCTATTCCCTCCTGGTATGCTGCTATAACGCACTATCTTTCTACAGGAGAGACTAGAGCTACTTTATCAAAATCGGAGAAGAGAAATATTAAACAGCAGGCGTTGAAATTTTCCTTGATTGCAGGCACTTTATATCGGCAGGTGTTGATGATATTTACCGCCGATATGTGATGCCTGACGAGGTTCCCTTTATTTTGGAAGAGTGCCATGACTTTGCTTGTGGAGGGCACTTTGCTGGGCGGTTAACGGCATAGAAAGCTTTAAGAGATGGATATTGGTGGCGGTTCATCTCCCAAGATTCCTTTGAGTACGTTAAGAGATGTGATACCTATCAAAGGCATGACAACAGAGAGAATAGGAAATGCCCACTTACGCCTATCATGGCTATCCTTCCATTTGAGAACTGGGGCATTGACTTTGTGGGTCCTATCACTTTGTCGTCTACTACTCAGAAGAGGTACATTATAGTAGCAACTGATTACTTTTCAAAGTGGTCAAAAGCATGGGTGACGAGGCAGGACAATGCAAAAGAGATTGCCAGTTTCCTACTTGAGCAAATCATCTACCGTTTTGGTCCGCCAAAAGAAATAGTATCGGACCGTGGAACTCAATTTTTAAATAAAGTGATTAAAAATCTAACTGAAGCTTGGAAAATCAAGCATAACAAGATGACCCCCTATAATCCACAAGCAAATGGACAAGTCGAAAGTACCAATAAGCAGCTTGTGGGTATCCTATCCAAGATAGTCTCCGAAAAGAAGCACGACTGAGATACAAAATTATATGTGGCGGTTTGGGCGTATAATACGACGTTTAAATGAGCCACTGGACACACCCCATTCAAATTAGTTTACGGAGAGGAGTGTGTCTTGCCCTTAGAAATTGAGTTACCGACCATTAGATTCGCAATCAATCATTCCCTAGGTGATGAAGATGCCCTATTTGAGTAGTTTACGACTATAGCCCACTTAGACGAGCTCAAATTGCAAAGTTTGTTGCACCAGGAGGTAGCTAAACGTCGGATGAAACGGTTGCATGATCTGAAAGCGAAGAGATGTACCTTTAAGAAAGGGCAGTTAGTTCTATATTACAATGTGCGTAGGGAGCTATTTTCAGGCAAGCTGGAACCTCGATGGGATGGTCCTTACAAGATAGTCCAGATAGGTAAAAATAAGTATAAAATTTTATTAGCTGATCTACAAGGGGTGGAATTTAAGAGTAAGGTTAATATTAATAAGATTAAACCTTATTATTTCTAAGTATGCTAACGTGGAAAAATGCATTAATGCTAGGGCTGATTGGAGACTTGCAGGAGAGCTTAAATTGGTTGATGGGGCGATTAATTCCTTATTTGGAGCACCCATATCTTGAGCAAAGATATCATCAGGGGAGGCTTATTTGGTGGAGCAAGGGATACAAAGTGATTGAGCAAGAAGATGGTATCTTTGTGTGGATAACCATCACTGCTTACAAATCTTGACAAGCATCCCTGTTGAGTTTAATGAAGAAGGTGTGATGGAGCCGTCAGTTCATCCTCTAAATATGTTGAACTTTGACTATCACAATTACGAATAGGGGAGTTCTTGATGGCTAAATGTGTAAACCCATTATCGACATATACATTATACTTTGATGGAGCGTCCAGGGGCCTTAATAGAAAAGGAAGTGTTGGAGTAGTTATCTGAGATCCCCACGTAGAGTTACAATGAAATTAGCTACTTATCTCGGGACAGGATTTACTAACAACATGGCCGAGTATAAAGCTCTAATTATGGGACTGAATATTGCTAACAAAGATGGTATTAGGTGGTTGTTAATAATAGGGGATTCCCAAGCTGATCGTAAATCAACTCAATGGGACATATACAGTCCGGAATCCTCTCCTTCGTATGCATCATCGAATTGCTATAACCCTACTTGA
Organism: Lygodium microphyllum; assembly: GCF_053477565.2. Classification (NCBI taxonomy): domain Eukaryota; kingdom Viridiplantae; phylum Streptophyta; class Polypodiopsida; order Schizaeales; family Lygodiaceae; genus Lygodium; species Lygodium microphyllum. The sequence goes on along the minus strand of NC_141159.1, from coordinate 12,881,633 downwards.
TGAATTTGAGAGCATATCTCTCTTCAGCTGATTCCACATTATTGGAATCAGTTTGGGGTTTCCTTAGCTAATTTTTCTTATGAAGAGGACCTCTTTTTCAACTGTGGTCCTAGTCCGAATGTTGTTATTGATAATGAGACAGGACCTGGTCGCTTGTGGGGGATGTTATCAGACCACGTGTTACATGGCAGGCAATGGTTGATATGGGCAATGCAAAGAGTAGCCGAGACCCATCTACCATTGTTATCTTGGACCCATAGGTTGATTAGAAGACATGTTATGCATACGCCTCTTGCTATACATGCAGGAGGTATGGGCCATAATTTGATGCATTTAGTTTAGGGCTGAGAGCCCTATTTTTCCCCTTGGAATGGAGCATATTTGCGTATTTCTGACTTCTTCTAAGGAGGGATCTCTATGAGCTGTTTTGTTTGATTCCGTTAGGCCAAGAGGGCTAGTAGCTTTAAGTAGTTAATGCATGATTCCGTTAGGCCAAGAGGGCCAGTTGTTTTCATGTTTTAATAATCTATTTCTTTAGGCCAAGAGGGCAAGTTAGTTTGCAGTGAAATGCTTTATTTCATTAGGCTAAGAGGGCCAGTTGTCTATTTAGTACGGGTGCAGTTAATGGTTTCTTGTTTTAGTCCTGTGCTAGAGAGGTTCAAAGAAGCGCCTGGAAGGAGCCTTTGTTGTGTGGAAGCTTCTCGTGGCCCTATCCAGGTGATATCTCTCCTTTACGAGTGCCTGTTCTTTCATGTTATATGTATCTGTGTACTTGAAGGGGGTTTTCTTTTTTGTTGGGGATTGGCAATCAAGACATGAAGTCCCATGTTTAGGTTAGGTATGTCTGGGGGAGGTCTGAGTAGCCCTTGCCTCCTGTAAGGCATTGTCAAGCATTGAAAGACCTGTTTTAGATGGGAGTTCTAGTGACCCTGTTCTGGCAGCTTGCTAGGCGGCCATTCTAGGAGTTACTGCTTGGTTGTGAGGCAGTTAGAGAAGCCTGCCAAAAAAAAAATGATGGAAAGAGACAAAACCCTAAAGATCTAAAAGACAATATATTAATATACGGAGGTATGTAAAAAGGGGTTCTAACCCCTATAAAAATAGAAAAGGAAAGAAAGAAAAATCCTTGAGCTATTGTTTATCGCCTTGCAAGGGCCTGCTAGGTTCCTGGAGACGAGACAGGACCCGGGGCCGATGCCTTGTCTTCCTTGGGGTGACATCTTGCCATTAAAAAAAGGAAAATATAAGAAGGTTGGAGCGAAAATGAAAGTGAGTGTTAGAAAATGATTAAGTGTTGCCTTGCGAGGGCTTGGTAGGTTCTTGGGTACCGAGACAGGACCTGAGGCCGATGCCCTGTTCTCCTTGGGTCACTACGCTCAGCTCCCTCCTCTTTACATGCCTGAGTATGGAAAATGAAAGCCTAAAAGAAGAAATGTTCTAAAAGATAATACCTTTTGATCAGGCTATAGGAGTCCTCGCCTAAGAGGAGCTCCTAGTTGAGTTGTCCTTAATTAGGTAGGTAATTCAGACCACCACTTAGGGCGATCTCTTTGATAGTTCTTGTTAGCTTGGTTGTGTTGGAGCAGTTGGTTAGCGACTGGCTTTGGGGGCCTTCTATCAGATTATGCTGGGCCTACTCCTCATGGATTTCATGCCTTGGTTTTGTCAGGGGGTAGGGTATGCACTATGATGTGTTGTGTTGTGTATTTTTTGTATCAGCTTGATGCTCCTTTTTGTTGTTTATGTGCAGATCTATTTGTGGGATTCGATGGGCTGAGTCGCCCTATCCCGTGGTCGCCAATGACAGATGATTTTTGATGCCGAGAAGTGCTTAAAAATAGCCAAAAATTATGAATATTCGGGGAAAAATAGACTTCGTCGAAGGCGGCGGTGGCAATCAGTACAATTTTAAGCGGCAATGCCCCAGAAATGCTTTAAAGAGCCACTGGACGGTGGTCGGAGAATTTTCACAATTTTTTGGCGTACGAGACAAGACCTTGGGACTTGCCTGACAATGTGGGACCTCAAGACAGACGTGCAGGAATTTTCAACTCGCAGTTCGGACATCGGACGTGGGAAAGGGAGTGCCCGGAAGGCAAAGGGCCAAAGTGGGGAGAAGCCAAAGGGTATGACCCTTAGGGGGCCCTTTGGCCCCCCCAAAAAAATCAACGAAATGAGGGAAAGAGGGGGCGTTCTTTTTGCGTGAAGAGATGGAGGATGAAGAAGGTGCAAATCAACGAAATGGGGAAGGGGGGCTCCATAGCCATATGAGAGCCTCCATATACCCATACCAACTGAAGACAACAGCAGACTGAAGGCCTTCCACGCTTTGTATCGCCGGCCTTCGCCCGTCAAATGATGCACTAAGCAAAGAGATCAGAATCTAGTCTTTCTCTCTCCTCCCTCTCTCTCTTGTATAGAGCCAATTTATGTGCAAGAAATCAAGGAGAAGAGGGGCTGAAGAATGCTTGTCGAGTTGTGATCAGATTGTTTCAAGATGAAGAGAAGGCTAAGGAAAGAGGTTCACCACTGAAGAAGGGTTGCTGGTCGGTCTGTGGGCTGCTCAGAATAATTATTAAAAAACCCGCAACACTCAAGACACGCGGTATGCTCCAATTTTATGAAGAAATTTGCTTGTTTTTGTTGTTTCATGGTCCAAATGTTGTTCATATGCGATGAATTTTTGTTTAAACCTTGTTTGCATCATGTTTGAGGGCTACAGGAATACAAAACCCGTAATGATTTAGAGTCGTTATTAATTCTTTAAAACCTGTAAAATGTCATTTTTAATGGAAATTAGTGGTTTTTTCCATTTTTGAGTTGGTGAAAAGGAGTGGAAATGGAACAAAATGAGAGAAAATGTTAAGTTTCAGTCAAAATAATAAGCCAATATAAATAAATCAGAAAATACCTATTTTTTATGAATAATAAATAGGAAAAAATTAGCAAAAATAGAGGAAATTGGGGTTTTCGCGCTCAAAAAATATGGAAAAATAAGATTTATGTGCATGAATGTTTGGCAAGGTTAAAGCATGAGGTTAAGCCTCGATTTGGCCTTGTCCTTTGTATTATAGTACGTGTTTATTGCTTTTTACATACAAAAAAGACACAAAACAACCATTTACACCTATGCACCGCAGCAACATCTAAATGGTGAGGGGGGGATGAAGTTTGTGTGACGATCTAATTGCTAAAAAGATACAAATTTTGATTTCGCTCTTTGTGCATAGTAGTTAGGGATCATTCCATAATTAAATATAGATGATTAGTAGCACAAAAGTTTCGGTGCTAGTCCCTAAAGCAGCACAGCACGTAACGCTTAGTTAAAATTCATGAAAGGGCTGTTTTTTCGGCACCTCACATGGGTAGTTTTTTTAAACATAAAATGGTTGTGCACAATTGTCATACACCTTGCATTAAGCATGCCACGTGGTATCTCCTGAAATGCATTGCACTTGTTTGATAAACTTTGACCAATGCTGAGAGGACAGGAAACCTAAGTTGTAGGTTAGACGGGTGCTTCCATTGGGGAAAGTTTTGTGAGGCAAATAAAAATCTCCTGGAATGCTGAATTTTGTAAGAGTGGAGTTTATACGAATGTTATATGTATTAGCGATGCATCGAGGGGCTAATCCCTGAGGTGTAGGAGAGTCACAGTGGAGCCACGGCATTCAGCTGAGAGGTCTTCCCTATGTGTGTATTACAAGGCATTATGCCTATATGTTATGGGATCTCCCTCTGAGGAGAAGGGAAGGTGAACGTTGGACTACATATTGGATACAAACGCAAAATCGTCATAAGCATTTAGTGCAAAGTGAGTTTTAGACGCTCCTAGCCCGGAGGCTGTGTGGTGGGGTTGTCTGTCATATGCATGAGGTCTGACTAGTGCTATAGCCAGTATTGGCCCATTTTAGGTCTCATCATAAGGCTAAATCTACTTCAACCAAAATGAATCTAGAGTCTATTCCTATAGACCTCTATCAAGAAAGGAAGGAAAAAGGCTTATGCTTCAAATGTGGAGAAAAGTATACATTTGATCATGCAACAAAGTGTGTATACAAAAATGCAAAAGCCAAGGTCCATAGTATCGTAGTCTTTGAAGATTCAGAGGATGACATTGATGAGGTTAATGCATTTGTAACTATCGCTAAATGAGGAAGAAGTTGGGCAATAGTACTTTGATGATTCTGTCGACACTTTTCCTTTTGATCCGTGTGGTAGTGTTCCTTTTGATCTGGAGGAACTCATGATGAGCCACTTGCTGCCACTAATTGCTCCATTTCCATGGATGATTGAACATGATCCAAGAGCCCCAATACACTTTGTATGAAGGGTAATATTCATTAGAGGGATCTGTTTATCCTAATAGATAGTGGTAGTACACACAATTTTGTGAATAAGTTCATTGTGGATAAATTAAATTGTCTTCCCAGCTGATTTACAATAATCCTTAAGAGTTAAAGTAGCTAATGGTGAAGAAGAAATCAACACTCAAATATGCCCACAAGTTTCTTTACAAAGCTGGATAAAAATTATGAAGCAAAAGTAAACTTGATAACTCTGGAAATGGGACCCATAGATATTGTACTTGGGTGTGATTCTGACGACATTGGGCAATATTAATATGGATTTCTCATAGCCATATATGGAGTTTATCTTTGATGGAAAACTTATCCATTTACAAAAAATCTCTAGTAAATGGATAAGTTTTCCATCAAAGAGGTTGAATATGGAGCACTTGGGACATATTGTCAATGAAAAAGGGATCCAGGATGACCCCAAGAAGGTGTAGTGTGTTAAAGATTGGCCAATACCTACTCCCACTACTTCACTAAGAGGGTTTCTTGGTCTATCCTCATTTTATCACAAACTCATTAAGCATTATGCAGCTATTGTAGCTCCTTTGACTGACATATTGAAGAAGAAAGCTTTCTTTTGGGATGTACTTGCAAATAGTAACCTCAACTAGTTAAAAGAACTCCTTACTTTTGCTCCTATTCTAGTATGTATGGATTTTTTGAAGGATTTTACCATACAGTGTGATGCGAGTGGCCAAGGTGTAGAGGTTGTTTTGGAAGCATGGAGTGATTGCTTTGAAAGTCACAAGCTTACAAATAAAGAAATGACTATGAATGTCTATGAGCAAGAGGTGTTGGCTATCTTACATACAATAAGAAATGGCACCATTATTTGTATGGTAGCCAGTTTAGAGTTTAAAGTGATCACAAGGTCCTAAAGTATTTCCTCACTCAGTCCAATCTTACTCCTAAGAGGCATAGGTGGGTAGCTATACTACAAAATTATGATTTTGACATCACTCATACGAGGGGCAAAGACAATATAGTGGTTGATTCTCTTTCTTGTATGTGGGCTACTTAAAGTTTTAGCTCTATGACTAAGCTACAAAGTGACTGGATTGAAGAATTACAGGAAGCCTATCTTTTGGATGAAGAGCTCAGCTATGCTTTCCAAAAATTACAGCAAGGTCTCACAGAGAATAACTCCCATTATCAGCTTACAAATGGCCTAATCTGGTTAAATGGCAAGAGTGTATTCCCTCTATTTATTCTTTTATATGGAAAATTATGGAGAAGTTGCATTTTTTGCCTTTAGTTGGACACCTTAGAGTTTTTAAAACCTATGATAAGATCAATGAAATCTTTTATTGGAAAGGATTGTGGAAAGATATTAAATATTTTATCATGAAGTGCACGCCTTGTTAGTATAATAAGGAAGACACCTATAAGCCAGGTGGTTTATTGTAGCCATTACCTATTCCTCTACGGAAAAATGGACGCACGTTACCATAGACTTCATTACTTGTTTGTCTACCACCAAAAATGAATGGAATAGTATATATGTGGTGGTGGATAGACTCACTAAGGCAACCCATTTCATTCCAACCAAGATCCATTTTACTGCTTCTTAAGTGCTAGTC